>NC_061108.1:138331045-138358545 GCF_015104395.2 Macrobrachium nipponense
GACAAAAGTCAAATGATATCCCTTATACTCCTTTTCAGAACGAGATAGCAACCTATACCAGCATAAGTACAGAAGCTTGAATTTATAATACACAATAGTCCGCTCAACAAGTTCCCTGAACAAATTCCTCTGTCATACCTTGCGTAGGGGAAAGTTGGAGGCAGCGGGGGTATTGGGGGGGGCGGGGGGAGGGACCTAAGTATTTACTGTCGTAATTACCTGTCCATCATTTTGTTCAGAGAGGAACCTGTATGGGACACCATCTTACAGAATCTGGAAAAACTAAAATTCTCTCTCATGAAGTATTTGGTTTCTAAAGGAGCTCGCAAAGCATCTGAACTTATTACAGTACTGAAAATATTTCAGTAGATAACGAAAAGTACCTTTTACAAAAAACAAGATTTCATAGCATTTTATCAAAACTGCTAAAAAAAAGCAATGACAATCAAGTGAATTTTACTGATTTAATACAAGAACAATAATTTCCATTGACACCGATAAATAGACTATACAAAATAAGTCTTAACAATTTATGAAAACTGCAAAAATAGGCAGTGATAATCAAGTGAAATGTACCGATTTATACTGCATAAATAGGCAGTGATAATCAGTTGAACTATGCTGATTTATACTGCAAAAATAGGCAGTGATAATCAGGTTAACTGTGCCGATTTATACTGGCAAAATAGGCAGTGATAATCATGTGATTTGTACCGATTTATAATGCAAAAAAAGGCAGTGATAATCAAGCGAATTGTACTGATTTATACAACTAAACGTCGAGATAGGACTTATTTCATTGTATTTAAGATAAAACTAATTACTTGGTACAAAAGAGGTTAACCTCATTCCTTATAATATAAACGAAACCCACGTGGTCCACTACGTCAGTTTACTTGGAGCAAACATAGTTAAGGATATAATAATAATATCAAGGATAAACGTTGTTGACGTTCAAATATCTAATTTAGTACGGAAAAAATCTATACTGGAAAAATTCTCACTTCTTAGTACGGCAAATAATAATAATAATAAGTTTTATTGAAAGATATTGCTGCATCAGCTGCATTCAACTTGTAAATAGTCTTCTCTATTTTTCTAATAATAGCTTTCTCTCTGCTACTACAACTGGCGAGTATTGCGCCAATATTACTCATCAGGAGGAGTCAATTTCGGGGATATTGCTTAAGATTTATTTATTTGTCACAGTAAATGAACAAATAAAAAATATAAGTCGATCTAGTGGCCAACGTTTCTCTCGGTATCATCCGAGCATGATCACGGCAGTGGGTCGGAGTAGACTGTCGGTGTTGTCAAGATCTACTCAATATATAGCGGCAGGTCAGCAGGGGGTCAACCGCGAGCTGCGTTTTCATTGGCTACTCGTCGTTGAAAGCTATTATTAGAAAAATAGAGAAGACTATTTACAAGTTGAATGCAGCTGATGCAGCAACATCTTTCAATAAAATAATAATAATAATAATAATAATAATAATAATAATAATAATAATAATAATAATAATATAATAATAATAATAATAATAATAATAATAATAATCTGTAAGACAATAATGGTGGGCGCTCCCGTGGAGGAGTTGGTTAGGTCTTCAATAGACTTAAGTCAAGTTAAGCAACATTGGGGCTGGTCAGTCGTTGGATGGGTGACCGCTCTCCTCGGCGTTGATTCCTTGGGAAAGGATCTTTACCATAATTTCCTCAGTCTGTACTCAGCTGTAAATGAGTACCTATCCCTGATGGGGTAGGGTCCAGTATGGGTTAAATAGCAAAACTCAGCAATGATGGAAAGAATGAAGGAATAACGACAACGACGTAAATGGAACCTCTGGCAACAGAGGAGCTTCGTCCGGCAACCAGGTATTCAAACCCAATTGAAGGGGAAGACGGTCAGGTACTTGGAGGTCGTCATCCAGCAACTGATCACCACAACGAAAGTAATCAACAGCCTGAGATGGAGCTACAGAGGCAAAAAGGAAGAAATGGACAAGAGAAGAAAATAAGGAATATGGAGAGGATGAAGTATCAAACAACGACACCAGAAGAAACACCGACGAAGTAACAGAGAGGACGGAATGGGTAGAAAAGATTAGACAATGGATGGAGACAGATACAGAGAGAACAAAGATCCCCTCCATGAAAGCCTACACACCAAGAAATTAATGGGAGAAAAACAAGTGAGGTCAATGAAATAATGGGCCTAATACACACCAGTATCACAGAAACAAAAAATCTTGACATATGCAGGAGCAAGATTAGTAGCAGAACTGATGGGATTCGAACACCAACACCACCGTCACAACCAACCCAACAGAAAGCAAAACAGCAACCTCCTTGGAAAAGGCGCCTGGACAAAAGCAAATCATGGTGATGAGATCTGACTTGAGTAAACTGAAAGAGATGGCAGAAAAAAGGCTAAGAAGCAAGAAAACAAGGGAGGAACTCAAACGAGAAATACAAAGTACAAGAGAGGGGACTAAACAACACAATAGAAGATGTAAAACAGAGGCTTAAGGCCAAAGCACACAAGATCCAACGGTACATGAACAGGAATAAGGGATACCAACAGAACAAACTATTCGGAACCAACCAGAAAAGACTATACAGCTAACTAAGAGGGGAAGACAACCACCCAGAAATTCCTGAAGCCGAACCAAGTAAGAGACTCTGGAAAACCATATGGAGCAATCCGGTATCACACAACAAACATGCAACATGGCTCCAGGAAGTCAGGGAAGAAGAAACAGGGAATAAAACAAAGATTCACAGACATCACGACAGACACAGTCAGACACCAACTAAAGAAAATGCCAAACTGGAAAACCCCAGGTCGATGAAGTCCATGGATACTGGCTCAAAAACTTCAAGGCCCTACACCACGAATAGCAGAACAACTCCAGCATTGTATCTCAAATCACCAAGCACCCAAATGGATGACCACAGGAGAACATCCTTAGTACAAAAAGACAAGAGTAAGGGAAATATAGCCAGTAACTACAGGCCTATCACCTGCCTACCAATAATGTGGAATTTACTAACAGGTATCATCAGTGAAAGGCTATACAACTACCTAGAGGAGACAAAACACCATCCCCTACCAACAGAAAGGCTGCAGAAGGAAGTGTAGGGGCACAAAAGACCAGCTCCTGATAGACAAAATGGTAATGAAGAACAGTAGGAGAAGGAAAACCAAACCTAAGCATGCATGGATAGGACATAAGAAAGCCTTCGACATGATACCACACACATGGGCTAATAGAATGCCTGAAAATATATGGGGCAGAGGAAACACCATCAGCTTCCTCAAAAATACAATGCGCAACTGGAATACAATACTTACAAGCTCTGGAATAAGACTAGCAGAGGTTAATATCAGGAGAGGGATCTTCCAGGGCAACTCACTGTCCCCACTACTCTTTCGTAGTAGCATGATTCCCATGACAAAAGTACTACAGAAGATGGATGCGGGTACCAACTCAAGAAAAGAGGCAACAAAATCAACCATCTGATGTTCATGGACGACATCAAGCTGTATGGTAAGAGCATCAAGGAAATAGATACCTAATCCAGACTGTAAGGATTGTATCTGGGGACATCAGAATGGAGTTTGGAATAGAAAAATGCGCCTTAGTCAACATACAAAAAGGCAAAGTAACGAGAACTGAAGGGATAAAGCTACCAGATGGGAGCAACATCAAACACATAGATGAGACAGGATACAAATACCTGGGAATAATGGAAGGAGGAGATATAAAACACCAAGAGATGAAGGACACGATCAGGAAAGAATATATGCAGAGACTCAAGGCGATACTCAAGTCAAAACTCAACGGCGGAAATATGATAAAAGCCATAAACACATGGGCAGTGCCAGTAATCAGATACAGCGCAGGAATAGTGGAATGGACGAAGGCAGAACTCCGCAGCATAGATCAGAAAAACCAGGAAACAAATGACAATACACAAAGCACTACACCCAAGAGCAAAATACGGACAGACTATACATAACACGAAAGGAAGGAGGGAGAGGACTACTAAGTATAGAGGACTGCGTCAACATTGAAAACAGAGCACTGGGGCAATATCTGAAAACCAGTGAAGACGAGTGGCTAAGAGTGCATGGGGAAGAAGGACTAATAAAAGTAGACGAAGACCCAGAAATATACAGAGACAGGAGAAAGACAGAAAGAACAGAGGACTGGCACAAACAAACCAATGCACGGACAATACATGAGACAGACTAAGAACTAGCCAGCGATGACAATGGCAATGGCTACAGAGGGGAGAGCTAAAGAAGGAAACTGAAGGAATGTAACAGCGGCCACAAGATCAGGCCCTAAGAACCAGATATGTTCAAAGTACGATAGACGGAAATAACATCTCTTTCCATATGTAGGAAGTGCAATACGAAAAATGAAACCCATAAACCACATAGCAAGTGAATGCCGCACTTGCACAGAACCAGTACAAAAAGAGGCATGATTCAGTGGCAAAAGCCCTCCAGTTGAGCCTGTGCAAGAAACATCAGCTACCTTGCAGTAATAAGTGGTACGAGCACCAACCTGAGGGAGTGATAGAAAACGATCAGGCAAAGATCCTCTGGGACTATGGTATCAGAACGGATAGGGTGATACGTGCAAATAGACCAGACGTGACGTTGACTGACAAAGTCAAGAAGAAAGTATCACTCATTGATGTCGCAAGACCAGGGGACACCAGAGTTGAAGAGAAAGAGAGGGAAAAAAATTGATAAGTATCAAGATCTGAAAATAGAAAATAAGAAGGATATGGGATATGCCAGTGGAAATCGTACCCATAATCATAGGAGCACTAGGCACGATCCAAGATCCCTGAAAAGGAATCTAGAAAAACTAGAGGCTGAAGTAGCTCCAGGTCTCATGCAGAAGAGTGTGATCCTAGAAACGGCACCACAGTAAGAAAAGTGATGGACTCCTAAGGAGGCAGGATGCAACCCGGAACCCCACACTATAAAATACCACCCAGTCGAATTGGAGGACTGTGATAGAGCACAAAAAAAAAAAAAAAAAAAAAAAACAAAAAAAAAAAAAAAAAAAAAATAATAATAATAATAATAATAATAATAATAGGCACGATCCCAACATCCCTGAAAAGGAACCTGAAAAAAACTAGATGCCGAAGTAGCTCCAGGACTCATGCAGATGTGCGTGCTCTAGAAACAACGTATACAGTGAGAAAAGTGATGGACTCCTGAGGAGGCAGGATGCAACCCGGAACTCCACACTATAAAAAATAAGAGAAAAAAAACACCCATTCGAAAAGTATGATTGTTATAGACCAAAAAAATTATTATTATTATTATTATTATTATTCTTATTATTATTCTTATTATTATTATTATTATATTATTAGTTATTATTATTATTTTTATTATTAATTGATTATTTTCTAGGTGAGTTCTCAAGTCTTGATTTATTCTATGAATCTGATCCTTAAGTAAGCGTTGACATAACAACGGTTGTACTCAACACCGCTTTAATAATTTTTTTTTTTTTTTTTTACCTTATTTGCTCTCAGCGGTAGCAAGGAAATGCATACTGTCAACAAACTCCATCGCAAATTGGTGAGGAACCACGTCGAACTTCTGCTAACCTTCCTGAGGCGGCTGCAGTTCATCACTCGTCTGAACGGGCCGGGGATTATAATCTCTAGAACCTGCGACCGCAGTCATTGTGTCGTGCGACAAATGCAGTCTTTGCGCCGTGCGACAAAATGTCGCAGTCTTTGCGTCGTGCGACAAAATGTCGCTCGTCTGGCGGGACCCTATCTTTTACAAAACAGCGACAAATTTTCAAAAACCTCACAGGCTTCGTGAAAAATAGATATTATTTTAAATCCCTAATAAAAATCAGGTTCAAATTTGAGAACTCAGTTATAAATTTGGCAAATATAACGTAAAACCATGACGTGAAACCAACATTGTCCACTAACGGTAAAGTTCGAGACCCTATACCCCACAAAACAACAGAGACCAATTTTCAAAAACTCACAAGCTACGTGACAAATAAAAATTATTTTTAATCCCTAATCAAAATCCGGTACAAATTCGAGAACTCGTTTCATAAAAATAAGTCAATATATCAAAAAATAACCTTCCCCTCCGACCAATTTTCAAAATACGGTATAAATCGAGATCTCGTTTGATAAAAAAAAAACTAATATATAAAAAAATAACCATTCCCTCCAGCCCAATCTAAAAAAATCTCACAGGTTACGTGACAAATAAAATTGTTTTAAATCCCTAATCAAAATCCGGTACAAATTCGAAAACTCGTTTAATAGAAATAAGCTAATATATCAAAATTAAACTCGCAGGTTACGTGAAAAATAAAAATAATTTTAAATCCATAATCAAAATCCGGTACAACATCGAGAACTCGGTTAATGATGATAAAAAAATATATTTAAAAAAAATAACTTTCCTCCTCATTTCCATTATGTAAAACCAATCTTGTCTACCAACAAGTAAATTTCGGTCATTCCTTCCTGGCCCCGACTGGCTGGCCCCTTACCGGAAGAAGAACTCCCAATAGAGGCCCTCTGCCTATTTACGTATGCACCGGTGCCAATGGCGACTACACCCGAAATTATTGGGGCGGGAGAGAGAGAGCGAGAGCGGGCGACGTAACAGCTATAAAGTGTTATAAATCATTCATGGACGCGAGAACCTTCCAATTCAATCATATCCACAATAAATCTAAAGTGATTGACTGGTAAATCAATTTGAATAAGCGACTAAGTGCTCATAAGAGGGGAAGGAGAGAGAGAGAGAGAGAGAGAGAGAGAGAGAGAGGAGAGAGAGAGAGACGTCGGACACCAGGCTGTGAAGGGGACGGGAAAAAGGACAGAGGGGAGCGGATTCTCTCTCCCCTCTCTCCCTCTACCTCTTACTCCTCCTCCTCATTCTTCCCCTCTCCCCCCTCCCCCACCGAAAACATGAAAGGGCAGACGGTGGGGTAAATTGGAATTGGAGAATAAGCAAGGCTAATGGTCAGGGGAGTGACGGAAGAAATGTTCCTCCTTTTCGCGGGAGAGAGAGAGAGAGAGAGAGAGAGAGAGGAGAGAGAGAGAAAGCTATTCTGATTAAGGAATCTCTGAAGATTTGCTCGGAGAGTCTTGAAGACCCTAACGAAGGAATCTCGAATTACTGGTGAAGGAATCTTGAAGGATTCTTGAAGGAATCCTGCTGGGAGCCAAAAGGACTGAGTTTGCAAAAGCTGAAGAAGAAGGAGAAGGAGAAGGAGAATTTAGTGCTCGTGAAGGATACTTAAAACTCTTAAGAGAGAGAATTTTGATAAATTGATGAGATCCTTTTTGAAACTTAAGAAAGCGACATTATAAATACCATAACAGATCCTTAAAACTGGAAGAATTTTAAAAACTCTTTTTATAAAAGTCTTACAAAAAAACAATAGGACCAAAGTGAATCACTACAAAATAACAAGAATACTTAAGAGATATTTCGGTTGGTTCAATCAAGCCGGACTCCCGTCAGCAAATAGATCGAAACCAAAGGCGGTAAGGATCGTTAAGTATGAAAGGGAGTAAGAGGCAGTTATGGACCTCAGAACTCCTCCAGCCAACAGAGACTGAAGAGTTTCTGTCCAGCCAACAGAGACTGAAGAGTTTACCAAAGTTTTTATTTTTTCAAAGTTTGTCAAGAAAATAAAATGATCAAAGATTCTGTCAATATATGACAGATATTCCAATTATACAATATACCCAAAACGCAATATCTCTCTCTCTCTCTCTCTCTCTCTCTCTCTCTCTCTACATAGCTTGTTATTAACACCTATTTTCGTAATCATATGCGACTGCAATCTTTCTCATCAATACTACGGTTGAGTATTCAAAAAACTTATTTCAACCAAAAACATCTCTAAAGAAAAATAAAAATAAAAAACCCTGATGAAAAAAATTATGACATCTGAACTGACCTAAATTAACAGAACTCGCTCCTTATACCCATAAATAAATCTTTGAAAGCATCGAAGCAATAGAACAACGCAAGCAATACGGCAAGTCCCAGATTCAGTCGTATTGACTCGAAACCTAAGAGGCAGATATCCCTATGAGGGACGTAATTATACCTAAGTCATTAGGTGATATTTAATTTCAAATCCGATATTGAAATTCCAAGTACTGACAAGAACGTAAGGTTTATACAGTAAAAGGATATTTGTTGACCGTATACCAGTTTATTATGAAATGGAAAGCTACTGGGAAAAAAAATCAGGAAAATTATCAATAACAGTGAACAGCGTCATTCATTTCAAGCAACATTGACAGTGGAAAATTGGACATTTATTGATTTAGATTGAAAAATAGCATTCACTGACGATCTACCAGTTTACTAAAAAATGGAGAGCTATTGGAAAAAACCACCGCGTAAAGGACCAGGTCAGTATGCACCACCGTTTACCAGTCAAATAGAATGAAAACTACTCAAAAACCAACGAAAATGATCAGTAGCACCAGTTGACCCAGTAAATAGAATGCTATTAAAAAAACACGAAAACGATCAGTAGCACCAGTTTACAGTAAATAGAACGCTATTCAAAAACCACGAAAATGATCAGTAGCACCAGTTTACCAGTAAATAGAACGCTATTCAAAAAAACACGAAAATGATCAGTAGCACCAGTTTACCAGTAAATAGAATGCTATTCAAAAAACCACGAAAATGACCAGTAGCACCAGTTTACCAGAAATAGAACGCTATTCACCGAAAATGATCAGTAGCACCAGTTTACCAGTAAACAGAACGCTATTCAAAAAAACACGAAAATGATCAGTAGCACTATAAAGCACAACTCCTTCTTTCCCCCAGCCAGCCAGACAGCCAACCCTTCCTGCATCCCTTCACCCCGAAATATATATATTTATATATATAAAACAAACTAAGTGGCAAATGACCCCTCTCTCTCTCTCTCTCTCTCTCTCTCTCTCTCTCTCTCTCTCTCTCTCTCTCTCTCTCTCTCTCTCTTGCCCAATTTCCAGCAATCTTACCCCTCCGAATTAGTTAGATTGGAAATTCCTGTATGAAATTCATTTCTGCCCATCACCACTGGGAAGGCTGCGAGAGCTACTTTGTATATATATACAGAGCTACTTAGTATATATACAGATACGAGCATGCGTACGCGAATTAGTCGGTTGAGAAAGATGTGAATTAACCTATTACGTTTCATTCTAAGTTGTGAAGACGGAGATGAAAACAAACGAGGGCTAAAATATGTTAAATGAAAACTGACAAAAAAAGAAAAGAAAAAAAACTGAATATGACAGCACCAGAAGACATGCAATTGATATTGCAAAGGCGACTACAGGGAGAGAGAGAGAGAGAGAGAGAGAGAGAGAGAGAGAGAGCCGTTTTCGTAGAGAGAGAGAGAGAGAGAGAGAGAGAGAGAGAGCCGCTTTCGTAGAGAAAGAGTCGTTTTCGTAGAGAGAGAGAGAGAGAGAGAGAGAGATTGTTTTCTTATAGCGACACAGAGAAAGACAAGAACGACAGACAGACAGGCTTGCAAGCCACACACACACACACACACACACACATACACACAGAGAGAGAGTCGTTTTCTTAGAGAGAGAGAGAGATAGAGAGAAAAACAGTTTTCTTCTTATAGTGATGCGAGCCACAGAGAGAGAGAGAGAGAGAGAGAGAGAGAGAGAAAGAAACAGTTGTTTTCTTATAGCGACACAGAAAAACAAGAACGAGAGACAGACAGACAGACAGACAAACAGACAAAGAGTGAGCTTGCAAGCCACAGAGAGAGAGAGAGAGAGAGAGAGAGAGAGAGGCAATAAGAAGAAAATGAATAATGAAGCAGCGAGCAATAACGTTTGGGAATATAATAAAGCAAAACAAGGGGGAACAACTTCGTCTGTCTCCGTCCTCCTCATCCTCTCTCTCTTCTGCCGTCTCTCTCTAACCTCTCTCATCTCTTCGTCTTCTCTCTCTCTCTCTCAGACTCGTCTCTCCTCTCCCTCTCATCTCGAGACTGAGAGAGAGAGAGAGGGGAACCAGTAATGGGAAAAGGGAAAACGTCGAGAAACGGTTCTGCAGCAAAACGTTTGTAAATTGCATCTGAATTTAGATTTCGCTAAATTTATTGGTTGTAAGAAATACATACTGATTACTTACCCAACAGCTTCGCTACCGAGGGTAGGAAAAGGGGCGAAGAAAGGAGAAGGGGAAATCGAACCAACAGAGGGGAGAGGAAGACGGAGAGAGGAGAGGAGAGGAGAGAGAGAGAGAGAGGAGATCATTACGGCGAAAGGAGGAGAATTATTATGCAGAGATGTGGAGACGAAGAGAGGAAACCATCGACGAGGACGAAGATCAGAGAAGAAAAGAAGAGGGGATGATGAATTCGGATAACGCAACGGAACGACGGGGAAAAGGAGAGAGAGAGAGAGAGAGAGAGAGAGAGAGAGAGAGAGAGAGAGAGAGAGAGAAATGGAATCACAGAATAGAGATATGCTACGAGAGAGAGAGAGAGAGAGAGAGAGAGAGAGAGAGAGAGAAATTGGAATAAAAGAAGATAGAGATATGCTACTTGAGAGAGAGAGAGAGAGAGAGAGAGAGAGAGAGAGAGAAATTGGAATCAAAGAATATAGATATGCTGCTTGAGAGAGAGAGAGAAAAGAGGGAGAGAATATGTCGCCATAGAATGAATATAGGACATAGAACATAGGAAATATTTTAGAGAGAGAGAGAGAGAGAGAATCTGTCATCATACAATGAATATAGGAAATATTCTACTGAGAGAGAGAGAGAGAGAGAGAGAGAGAGAGAGAGAGAGAGAGAGAGAGAGAGAGTGAGAATCTGTAATCATAGGATAAATATAAGAAATATTCTACGAGAGCAAGAGAGATAGAGAGAATCTGTCTTTATAGAATAAATACAGGAAATAATCTACATGTATGTATTTATAGGGAGAGAGAGAAAACCTGTCATCATAGAATAAATAAAGGAAATGTTCTTTAGAGAGAGAGAGAGAGAGAGAGAGAGAGGAGAGAGAGAGAGAGAGAGAGAGAAAGAGAGTTACAAGGATTAGGTTTGCCTCAAAGACTTGTAAGCCCATCCGAGGAGACATCGTGTACTCGCTTATCTCTAGGAGCAGGTTACTATTCATTCAATATCCTAATGATTTTGTCTTTTACCAAAATGGGAATAAAATATAAAAGTACACTCCTGAGATCTGAACACTCAAAATCTGGACACAAATGTCATCTTTGCCAGACAAAAAAAAAAAAAAAAAAAAAACACGAACTAAAACTACCCATAAATGAGTTGGGTTGAATATAGAATTTAGGCCATTGTATTTTAATTTTCGTTTACGAAAAAACGCTCTATTTGACCGTAGATTTTTGCACGCGCCCTGAGTCATCTGGAGGTCGGATCACTTATTCCTGTGACTCTGTCGGTACTCTCTCTCTCTCTCTCTCTCTCTCTCTCTCTCTCTCTCTCTCTCTCTCTCTCTCTCGGTCTTCGCAATAAATAGGTCATGAACATGGGCAGTTCTTAATGCCCAATTATAATAAAAAAAAAATCTTTGCAATTTTAAAATTCTATGAAAGTCAATTACCTTACTAAAAAAAGAACCAAAACCTTTACAGTGAAAGTACATAAGACTTTTGTTGGAGGGGTGGGGGAGAGGGAGGAAGGGAGAGGGAGGAAGGGAGGGCCATCGTAATTAACTGGGAATGAAGAACGAGTATGAAAATTTTAAGAGAATAAGCAACTTACCAGATCAAATATGACTCAAATCTGAAATACGGAAGTAAGTTGCAGCGGTTTCGCGTGCACTCTGGTGAAACTAAAAAGTAAATTAATACACTGTGTTTTTGTAAGATGTAAACAAGCTTAACATGATTTTATAACTAAAGAAACTAATCTATGAAAGACGTAGATATATCTGAAAACAATTTTCTTGTTGGTTCTTTCTCAGTGAATGCTCAGAAGCAAAGTTACAAATCTGAACGGGAAAAAAATGTGGCATGTCAACAATCTCTTATTATTATTATCACGCAAATTAATGCTTGCTTCAGGCGTACGACCATAAAATGACGATTTAGGAAATGCTTGCAACCTGATGAAAACACGAAATATTAAATATTAAGGCTATAGATGATTTTGATATGAAATCAGCTTCATTCCAGTTTGAAGACTGTTTTGAATGAAGCGATAAAGAGTGATTTCGAATCACGAAGATATAACAAATTCTCTTCCCCACTTGGAAGCATATGAGCTTTTTCCTTCATCTTCAAAAAAATAAATAAAAATAAAAAGAGCACCAAAAACCAACTACGTAAATCAACCAGTCTCGCATGACGGGAGTCGAAACTAATATATACTTTTTACGAACCAGAGTTCAATCATTGGCCCTTTGCCGGGCAAAAGTTGACCAGCACATTTACCTGTATCCGAAATACAGTCCCTCCCTTCTCGTCCCATCCACCGATCTATTTTTTTTTTTTTTTTTTTTTTTTTTTTTTTTTTTTGCTTACTCCTCGAAATTCGTCTCCCTCCTGTAAAGTCCATTAGATGCTGGTCTTCATACAACTCGCTATCATAATAGATAACGCGACTTCAATTGGATTTGAACGCCCACGGTAAACTAACCCTATCCTACCTTCAGCCACCAACTGCACAATTTGGGTAGCGGGAGAGAGAGAGAGAGAGAGAGAGAGATTCTGTAAGCAAGCATAAACACAGGTTATATTCTACTTATTCTACTTGAGAGAGAGAATCTGCAAGCAAAGCATAAACAAGATAAATTCTACTTGAGAGAGAGAGAGAGACTATAAGCTATGCATAAACATAGGATATGTTCTACTTAGAGAGAGAGAGAGAGAGAGAGAGAGAGAACCAGTCAACAGAGCATAAACATAGGATGTATTCTACTTGAGAGAGAGAGAGAGAGAGAGAGATAGAGTCTGTAAGCAAAAGCATAAATAAAAGATATGTTCTATTTAAGAGAGAGAGAGAGAGAGAGAGAGAGAGAGAGAGAGAGAGAGAGTCTGTAAGCAAAGCATAAATATAGGATATGTTCTACTTAAGAGAGAGAGAGAGAGAGAGAGAGAGAGCGGGGGGGGCCTGGGGGGGGAGGAGGGGGGGATGGTCATAACGTGGACCTGATGAATCTGTCAAACTCAGTCACTCCATCAACTCAGTCAGCAGTCAGTCCACCAGGTAAGGAAACAGTAATCCAGGTATGTCCATCGTTCATTTAGCTGTCCATCATGGCTGTATTCACTGTCCTTTTAAAAAAAAAAAAATTTTTCGGGGTGGGAATAAAATGTAAACTTAAAATTGGTTAAAGAATATAATGATCTAATAAAATTATAACAAAATGTTATATATATTATATTATATCCTATATATATATATAAGATGTTATATATATATATATATATATATATTAAAAAATATATATATATGTATACCTAAAAAACTTACTATCTATATATATATATATATGCATATAAAACTGATTTATATACAATATATAAATTATACACATATATCACGTGTATAATTATATGCATTTTACATAATGTATATAATCATATACATTATATTCAATGTACATAAGTATCATGAGGTTGAAGTATACACAACATCACGTTGATGCTTAGCAAAGATTTTTATATGTTTTGAGAGCTAACCTCAAAAAATCATGTGGTTATGATAAAATATTAATTTTTAAAAAATCATATCATAAATGACATTCACTTCGATCAAGTCGCATCAAAACTTGTAAACATTAAAGCGTCCAAACTCTAGGATCAAACATTAATTAACCCCAAATGGAACGATATCTACAAAAGGAATCCACTGGAAAAAAACTTCTAACGGAAGTAGGTAACTTTATTCTTCTTTTGGGGGGTGTAGTGGGGTCAGGGGCGACAGTCTCCAGTGTGTTGTGGTTTACCTGTCCCTTAAGAACCTACTACCACCTACTACCTACTACCTTATCCCTACTGCCTTCTACTACCTGTCGCCAGCATCGCATCTTTCCCATCTCCTGACTATCAAGTCATTTCCCGCTAATCAGCGATTCATAAATTGTATTCACCTTCCCAAAAAGTTTGATCGAGTTGCTTTCCCATCTGACTTGCTTTAATATATATAGAGGGAAAGAGGATCTCAAGAGATGTTTAAATGAGGGTTGGAATATAAGATCAAGCTCAGCTTGGCTGTGCAGTGGGTGAAGAATGATGATGGTTTCGTTCAGTAGGTGAGAACCTCAAAGGAATTAAAACACTTTTATTTTTTTTTAAAGGAGCAGGAATGAAAATGCTTCTATTTTTTCTAAAGGAACAGGAAGGAAAATGCTTCTATTTTTTAAAGGAACGGGAATGAAAAGGCTTCTATTTTTTAAAAGAAACTATAATAATAATGCTTCTAGTTTTTGTAAAAGAGCAGGAATGAAAATGCTTCTATTTTTTTTAAAGGAACAGGAATAAAAATGGTTCTATTTTTCTTTTAAAGGGGCAGGAAAGAAAATGCTTGTATTTTTTTTAAAGGAACGGGAATGAAAAAGCTTCTATTTTTTTAAAGGAACAGGAATGAAAATGCTTCTATTTTTTTTAAAGGAACAGGAATGAAAATGCTCTATTTTTAAAGGAACAGGAAAGAAAAATGCTTGGTAAAAAAATGTTAAAGGAACAGAATGAAAATGCTCAAATTTTTTTTTTAAAGGAACAGGAATGAAAATGCTTCTATTTTTTTTTTAAAGGAGCAGGAATGAAAATGCTTCTATTTTTTTAAAGGAACAGGAATGAAAATGCATCTATTTCTTTAAAGGAACAGGAATGAAAATGCATCTATTTTTTTAAAGAAATCGGAATGAAAATGCTTCTATTTTTTTAAAGGAACAGGAGTGAAAATGCTTTATTTTTTCTAAAGGAACAGGTATGATGATGCTTCTATTTTGTTTAAAGGAACAGGAATGAAAACGCTTCTATTTTTTAAAGGAAGTAGTTCTCGTAACAGGTTTGGAATCGTGACTTGGATGGTTTAAACCAAATCGATACACGAAATAAATGTCACGTTCATATAATTTTTTTTAAACATAAAAAATTGGAAATTTGCATTACCGCATACAAGCTGAAAGAAAATTGTCCAATACAAAATCCATACTCTTAATGAACATTAAAATTCTATTTTTTGCAATTGGATGATAATAATAATAATAATAATAATAATAATAATAATAAATAATAATAATAATAATAATAATAATAATAATAATCAATAATAATAAAATAATAATAATAATAATTTAAGAATAGTATTATTATTATTATTATTTTGAGCTTTGCACAAGCACAGATCATTTATGTCATTACCATTAAATATTAACTTTATATAAAATTTTCCTGGTCAGTACACAACCATCAAGTAACAGCCGTCTAAGGACATAAAAGTAATAACAATCCTTTGTCAAAGACAAATTACTAAAATTAGTAACGACGCAAAAAACAATCATAATAATGCTCGATTATATTTTTTTCTGAAGCTATGACTATTATCCATTAGCAAATGTTGTCGCCTCCACCTGAGAATCTGACACTGAAGATTTCAAATTTCTATACACAAACAACCTTAGAATATTTTTTTCTCAAAAACAAAAAACTACCCAACAAAGTTTCCCCCTTGTATTTTTTTCCTCTATTTTTTTCACGCGGAGTTTTTCACTTAAATATAATCTATCCTATGCATACAAAAAAATTAAAAATACAACTTTAGAATATTTTCCTCTCAAAAAAACTACCAAGCAAAGTTTTCCCTTGTTTTTTTTCTTCTATTCATCTTTTTCTTCTCCACTGGAATCTAATCTATCCTATGTATACAAAAAAATTAAAAATTCAACCTTAGAATATTTTCTTCTTAAAGAAAAAAAAAAACTACCCAACAAAGTTTCACCTTGTTTTTTTTTTATCTTCTATTCATTTTTTTTACGCAGACATTTCCACTGAAATCTAATCTATCATATATATATAAAAAGAATTAAAATACAACCTTAGAATATTTCCTGGAAAAAAATACCCAGCAAAGTTCCCCCTTGTTTTTTTTTTTTTTTTTCCCTTTCTATTCACTTTTTTTTCACGCCGATATTTCCACTGAAATCTTATCTGTCTTATGAATATAAAAAAAATAAAAAAATACCTTTGAAAATTTTCTTCTCAAAAAAAAAAAAAAAAAAACTAGCCCGCAAAAGTTTCCCATTGTTTTTTTTTCTATTCATTTTTTTCACGCTGACTTTTCCACAGATATCTAATCTATCCTGTGTATATACAAAAAAATTCAAAATGAAACCTTAGAATATTTTCTCCTTAAAAAAAAGAAAGAAAAACTACCCAACAAAGTTTCCCCTTGTTTTTTTTCTATTAATTTTTTTTTCACGCCGACTTTTCCACTGAAATCTAATATATCTTATGTATACCAAAAAATAAAAATACAACTTTAGAATATTTTCACAAAAAAAAAAAAAAAAAATTTAACTACCCAGCAAAGTTTCCCCTTTTTTTTCTATTCACTGTTTTTTTTTTCACGCTGACTTTTACTGGAATCTAATCTATCCTATGTATATACAAAAACAATTAAAAATAAAACCTTAGAATATTTTCTCCTTAAGAAAACGAAAGAAAAACTACCCAACAAAGTTTCCACTTTTTTTTCTTCTTTTTTCTTTTTTTCTTTTTTCTTTTTTTTTTTTCTTCTATCTTTTTTTTCCAGGCGGACTTTTCTGGCCGAGCTGCAAGAAGCGCCTCCTCTGATCTTCCTCGCCGCCGCCGTCGCCACCCGAGGAGGAGGAGGAGTTCCTGTAGGGAAATGAGTCGAGGGGAAAAATCTCCAGCTTCAAATTACAGAGCCACTACAAATTTCCCCTCATAATTTTGGCCCCAAACACGAACTAATGAGAAAACGAGGAAAATGGATTTTTCTTCTCTCACCCCATTTCCTCGGCTCAAAAGATTTTTTCCTCTCTCTCTCTCACACTCACTCACTCGCTCACCCTCTCTTTCTCTCTCTTTTTCTCCCTGAGGGTTAAGAAGAAGCGGTGGGGGCGGGAGAGAGAGAGAGAGAGACTTACAAGATGGTTAGAGGTTGTGGTAGCAGGAGGAGGAGGAGGAGGAGGAGGAGGAGGAGGAGGAGGGAAATAGAGATAAGCGAATGAAAATGATGTCGGGTGTATGTATGAATGTATATGTATTCGAAGAACTTTGTATTGAAAGTAAGGATTACTTGAAAGAAGTGAACCAACAACTGACAACTTTTTTGTCCATTTCAATAATTCAAATATTGAATTTTCAGTTATTCTCTTCCTCTATTTCCTTCTAACCCCTGTCTTTTACGTTTCTCAGTGCGTTGCAATTAAATGAAACTACAATTGGATGGAGAGAGATGGTCAAGACCCAAGATCTAGGCGACTTAGTAAAGTCTTCTTAAGTGTCCCTCTAATCTATAAACCTGTGCTATTTTTAATGCGTCAGTACACAAGATAACCCGTAAATGAAAATATACGGTTGCACATATATTTAAGATACTGTAAGTTCTTGTTACAAATTGTAAAAGCAGGCGCAGTTTAGAAGAAAGAGGCATGTATGAATAAAACAAAGGGAGAGCAGAGAAGCGTTCCTTTACAGGCACTGTTTCGTCCCTCTACAGGCTCTGTTTTGTCCCTCTACAGGTGCTTTTTCGTCCCTTTATAGGCACTGTTTCCTCCCTCTACAGGCACTGTTTCGTCCTTCTACAGGTGCTGTGTCGTCCCTTTACAGGAACTGCTTCGTCCTTCTACAAGCTTTGTTTCGTCCCTCTACACGCGCCGTTTCGTCCCTCTACAAGCTTTGTTTCGTCCCTCTACAGGTGCTGCTTCGCTCCTCTACAGGTGCTGTTTTTCGTCCCTTTATAGGCCCTGTATCCTTCCTCTGCAGGATCTACACAGGCACTGTTTCGTCCCTCTAACAGGCAGTATTTGGTCCCTTTACAAGCACTGTTTCGTTCCCTCTGTAGGCACCGCTTCGTTCCTCTACAGGCACTGTTTCGTCCCTCTATAGGCACTGCTTCGTCCCTTTACACCCACTGCTTCGTCCCTCTACAAACAAAACAACAACTGACCAATGTTTCCGAAGTATTGAGCTATCGTGGTGTAGACGAGTTTCTTTCGATTCTACTAACTCCAAAATCTGGATTCGACAAGAACGTGTCAGAGGCGACACCAATTCATATTTCTCTCGGTTGCCGAGTATCTTAAAAGTCACGTTCACCCAAGGTATATATAATTCCCTATGTATGAATGTACTATGTATGTACGTATACATACAGTGCATATATAAAACAGACGCAAGACGACACACGAGCAATAACACAGAAGCAGCATAAAACTACAATGAAGGATAAAAGCGTAAAAAAAAAAAAAGACCAAAAAGTCGATAACTCAATCATATCCGATATCCTAGCGAATCTCAGCTGGAGATCCAGGATCAAAACACGTCTACTATGTTTCTCTCTGTAATCTGACGCCCGAAGGCATGTGTGCCTTTTCGCCAAAATAAAAAGCTGTTAAAAATAAATGAAACAAGCCAATAAAAGAAAATTAAAAAATGAAAGGACCTGGTGAGTTTATTTGCAAACTGGAATAATAATAATAATAATAATAATAATAATAAAATAATAATAATAATAATAATAATAATAATAATAATAATAATATAATAATAATAATAATAATAATAATAATAATAATAAAATAATATATGGGGCAGAGGAAAATACCATCAGCTTCCTCAAAATACAATGCGCAACTGGAATACAATACTTACAAGCTCTGGAAAAGACTAGCAGAGGTTAATATCAGGAGAGGGATCTTCCAGGGCGACTCACTGTCCCCACTACTCTTCGTAGGCAGCCATGATTCCCATGACAAAAGTACTACAGAAGATGGATGCCGGGTACCCAACTCAAGAAAAGAGGCAACAAAATCAACCATCTGATGTTCATGGACGACATCAAAGCTGTATGGTAAGGAGCATCAAGGAAATAGATACCCTAATCCAGACTGTAAGGATTGTATCTGGGGACATCAGGATGGAGTTTGGAATAGAAAAATGCGCCTTAGTCAACATACAAAAGGCAAAGTAACGAGAACTGAAGGGATAAAGCTAACCAGATGGGTAGCAACATCAAACACATAGATGAGACAGGATACAAATACCTGGGAATAATGGAAGGAGGAGATATAAAACACCAAGAGATGAAGGACACGATCAGGAAAGAATATATGCAGAGACTCAAGGCGATACTCAAGTCAAAACTCAACGCCGGAAATATGATAAAAGCCATAAACACATGGGCAGTGCCAGTAATCAGATACAGCGCAGGAATAGTGGAATGGACGAAGGCAGAACTCCGCAGCATAGATCAGAAAACCAGGAAACAAATGACAATACACAAAGCACTACATCCAAGAGCAAATACGGACAGACTATACATAACACGAAAGGAAGGAGGAGAGGACTACTAAGTATAGAGGACTGCGTCAACATCTGAAAACAGAGCACTGGGGCAATATCTGAAAACCAGTGAAGACGAGTGGCTAAAGAGTGCATGGGAAGAAGGACTAATAAAAGTAGACGAAGACCCAGAAATATACAGAGACAGGAGAAAGACAGAAAGAAACAGAGGACTGGCACAACAAACCAATGCACGGACAATACATGAGACAGACTAAAGAACTAGCCAGCGATGACAATTGGCAATGGCTACAGAGGGGAGAGCTAAAGAAGGAAACTGAAGGATGATAACAGCGGCAACAAGTATCAGGCCTAAGAACCAGATATGTTCAAAGTATGATAGACGGAAATAACATCTCTCCCATATGTAGGAAGTGCAATACGAAAAATGAACCATAAACCACATAGCAAGTGAATGCCCGGCACTTGCACAGAACCAGTACAAAAAGAGGCATGATTCAGTGGCAAAAGCCCTCCACTGGAGCCTGTGCAAAAGAAACATCAGCTACCTTGCAGTAATAAGTGGTACGAGCACCAACCTGAGGGAGTGATAGAAAACGATCAGGCAAAGATCCTCTGGGACTATGGTATCAGAACGGATAGGGTGATACGTGCAAACAGACCAGACGTGACGTTGATTGACAAAGTCAAGAAGAAAGTAAAGATCACTCATTGCATCCATTGATGTCGCAATACCATGGGACACCAGAGTTGAAGAGAAAGAGAGGGAAAAAATGATAAGTATCAAGATCTGAAAATAGAAATAAGAAGAAATAGGATATGCCAGTGGAAATCGTACCCATAATCATAGGAGCACTAGGCACGATCCCAGATCCCTGAAAAGGAATCTGGAAAAACTAGAGGCTGAAGTAGCTCCGGGACTCATGCAGAAGAGTGTGATCCTAGAACGGCACACATAGTAAGAAAAGTGATGGACTCCTAAGGAGGCAGGATGCAACCCGGAACCCCACACACTATAACTACCACCCAGTCGAATTGGAGGACTGTGATAGAGCAAAAAAAAAAAAAAAAAAAAAAAAAAGAAAAAAAAAAAAAAAATAATATAATAATAATAAGTAATAATAATAATAATATGTAGCTACACATTCTTCGTAATATACGCGACAAGCACATGTACGTATCTCTGTACTTTAAGTCTGAAGGCATTTTCCATTTCTACGAAATAAAAACCTGTTAAAATTTGAAAGCCACTGCTGGATAATATTTGCAAGCACCATCACCACCACCACAACAACAACAAACAACAACAGCAATAATAATAATAATAATAATAAATAACAAACAACAACAAATATGTGGCTACACATTATACTTTCTGATATAACGGGGAAAAAGAAATATTCCACTGAGAAAATCAATGTTAGGAGCCTAGACGAAACATTCAAGACTTCCAGCCGAGATGAATTTGCATAATTCTTCGAGGCAAATATAACCTTCCCGGGCAGGAGGAACCTGTTCCTTTGCTCGGGTGTAAAAAAGAGGGAGCAGACCCTCTCAATCATTGCCTAACCATTGAAAGAGAGAGAGAGAGAGTGTTTATATGAAAAAGTACATAGAAATATATCACGATAGAGAGTGAGTGAGTTTATATGAAAAACTACATGAGTATACCACGAGAGAGAGAGAGAGAGAGAGAGAGAGAGAGAGAGAGAGAGAGAGAGAGAGAGAGAGAGATTTGATATGAAAAATGAAAAAAGTACATGAATATATTGAGAGAGAGAGAGAGAGAGAGAGAGAGAGAGAGAGAGAGAGAGAGAGAGTTTATATGAAAATATGTAAAAGCACATGAATATATTGAGAGAGAGAGAGAGAGAGAGAGAGAGAGAGTTTACATGAAAAAGTACTTCATGGTACTACGAGAGAGAGAGAGAAGATTCTAGGTAAAAGTAGTACATGAATACACTGCAATACTACATGAAGTACTACGAGAGAGAGAGAGAGAGAGAGAGAGAGAGAAACTGAATTTCAAAAAGGAATTCCGACCCCCTGCTTATAAGCACCAACGACTCTTGATGTGATGAGCTTGACCATGAGTGAAGGACCTTTCTTCCCTTCCACCCATCCTACTGTTAAGAGCGAAGGAAGGGGGTGAGGAGAGGAGGAGGAGGAGGAGGAGGAGAGATGCTGATAGGTGCCCTCGTTCAATCTACCTTTTCCCTCTTGAAGAATTTTTGCCCATTCATTAAGGGTTCTCTCAAGGAGCTTGTCAGAATGCCTTTCCCACACACTCACACATACAGAGTTCTCTCTCTCTCTCTCTCTCTCTCTCTCTCTCTCTCTCTCTCTCTCTCTCTCTCTCTCTCAGATACAGAAATAGGATGATTTCAGGGCGGGAAGATCTTTAGACGGTAACCTATTTGCGTTAAACGAAAACCTGGAGAGTAATAATGGATGGAATCTAGAGCTGAAGAGATACAACACATCCCATTGCGGGAACTCCTTCACATACGAGATACGTGACACGTGGAATAAACTGCCACCGGAAAGTAAACAGCAACAGTGTGGAAGTTTAAAAGAAGCTAAACAAAATCATTAGGACACTGCGAATTTTCAGTGAAACCTGCTCCTAGAGATAAGTGAGCACACGATGTCTCCTCGGATGGACTAATAAGTCTTTGAGACATCCTGAACCTTGTAACTCTTTGTAATTCAAGTATGTCAAATTACGCACTGAAAGAGGGAAAAAAACTGATATCCCCCCCCCCGCCGCCGCCGCCGATTCAGCCCGCCTATGCTCAACCCCAATCTTCCCGTATAACTTGAGCTAAATTCAAAATCTCTCTGATTACGTTACAAGGAATTACAAGGAGTTACAAGGATTAGGATGTTTCAAAGACTTGTTAGCCCATCCGAGGAGACATCGTGTGCTCACTTATCTCTTGGGGGAGGTTTTATCATCTTGTTTGTTTTCTTTATCGAGCTGGCCTTGTGCCAGCACGGGCTCTTGCTAAATAGAGCATCCCGTAAATTTGATCATAAAAATCATACAGACTTCCCTTCCATAGTAAACAAACACAAGACGTCACAGTGACCTTAAAGAAGATACGTGCAAAATGACAGCTAAGTAAGAGGAATTATATACATACAATACATACAAATCAAATTTATGGATTTCACAAGATCTGAATTGTTACGATACTAGAGAAAACAAGATCACGACTTCAAAGGAAAAAAGGACACTACTTGGTTAGTGATTTCTTGCTAAATACGTTCCACTTTGAAAGAAAATTTTGTATAAATATGCACGTATACGATTACCCTTTTATGTATAATACGTTTAATCATATCCCTTACGTAGTAAACTTTTATTTTTGATAACATACCTTGTGTAATTTTAACCTCAAAAGTTCAGACGAAGATGCAATGCATTACTACCCTATAACAATTCTTCTGTTTTAATAATTTACTTACATTTTTATCGATTTATTTATTAACCTGTTAGTCTATTTTTTCTTTTCTTTTTTTATAACTGATTTCTTCTTTGTCTATTTCCTGTTAGCATTCTATTACTTCTTTCAAATGAACACCGTATTCTTTGAAAGCTTGAATTTCAAGTCAGTGGACCGGCTTTGTTCCCCATAAGAATAAGGTTCATCTTCTGAATAATAATAATAATAATAATAATAATAATAATAATAATAATAATAATAACTAATAATAATAATAATAATAAGTCATGGCACCTGTTGGCTTATTCCATATGAATTGGGTTAATATTCTGCATAATAATAATAATAATAATAATAATAATAATAATAATAATAATAATAATAATAATAATAATAATAATAATAATAATAATAATAATAATAATAATGTCTGTGGCCCCTGTCGGTTTGTTCCATATGAATACGGTTGAATAATAATAATAATAATAATAATAATAATAATAATAATAATAATAATAATAATAGAAATAAGAAGGATACGGGATATGCCAGTGGAAATTGTACCCGTAATCATAGGAACACTAGGCACGATCCCAAGATCCCTGAAAAGGAATCTGGAAAAACTAGAGGCTGAAGTAGCTCCAGAACTCATGCAGAAGAGTGAGATCCTAGAAACGGAGCACATAGTAAGAAAAGTGATGGACTCCTAAGGAGGCAGGATGCAACCCGGAACCCCACATTATAAATACCACCCAGTCGAATAGGAGGACTGTGATAGAGAATAATAATCATCATCATCATCATCATCATCATCATAATAGTAACTAGCCTGTGTTTACGTATGTTAACAGAAAACTGGCAGCAGATACGTGTTTATTCCTTAATACGTGCAAGCTTATATATGCTGTACACGCATGAAAATACGACGTGCATTTAAGCAAACGCACGCACGCAAGCACGCGTGAACACGTCAGAACTTGCAGATCACCGAGATAAAAAGCTGTACAGGAAACTCTTATCGCTAAGTAGTCGGGGGCTATCGAATGTCAGTCCCCATAGTCTAATGAAGGCGTTGTATAACCACAGGCTAATGAGCTATGAAATTGAATAGGCGATCGAGTAATTGTTAATAAACTTTACACCCCGTTGAACATGCAATCTTGGACCCGTATCGCGTGCCTTTCCTTATAAGAGGAGAGAGAGAGAGAGAGAGAGAGAGAGAGAGAGAGAGAGAGAGAGAGAGAGAGAGGATAACCTTGATCCTTATTACTAAATATCACCATTTTTCATTAAAATGAAGAGAAAGTAGACAGGGGAGGAGGAGGAGGAGGAGGAGGAGAGAGAGAGAGAGAGAGAGAGAGAGAGAGGATAACCTTGATCCTTATTACTAAATATTACCAGCTTTCTCTCTTTGAATGAGAAAAGGAGAGAGAGAGAGAGACGAGAGAGAGAGAGAGAGAGAGAGAGAGAGAGAGAGAGAGAGAGAGTGAAGCGGGGATGGAAGTTAAAAAAAAAAAATTTTAAAAATTAAAAAAAACTAGAGCGTACGTGCAAGTCAGGACCGAGGGGATACTAGCAATGCTTACAGTGCACCACGTAAGGTGCTCTATAGGAAACTCCCCTTATTCTAACGCTGCATTCAAACAAATTCCTTTAAATGCTTATTTTATTCTTTATTTTGTAATCTATCCACTGAGGAAAAATTATATTACTGCTAATATCTTTCCTTGCCCTAGAAGATAGCCGTTTTCTATGCGAATGTGTATTCAGTCATTAATATCATAATTAAAAGTACATTTAATATTTGTATATCCTAACCCTGAAAGATGACAACTCCCATATACTTATGAAGACTTAAAATAACTTATGTGCCTATATTATCATTTACGCCACAATTGAACATGATCAGTTCCACGTTGGACGAGTGGGTTTAGCGCTCGGCTACCAATCCGGTGGTCCGAAGTTCGATTCTCGGCTCGACCAACGCGGAACCAGAGGAATTTATTTCTGGTGATAGAAATTCATTTCTCGATATAATGTGGTTCGGATCCCACAATAAGCTGTAGGTTCCGTTGCTAGGTAACCAATTGGTTTCTAGCCACGTAAAAATATCTAATCCTTCGGGCCAGCCCTGGGAGAGCTATTAATCAGCTCAGTGGTCTGGCTGAACTAAGATATACTTACCTTTTGAACATGACCATCCGTGCAAGTACGTTAATCCTAAAATAATAGAAAAAATGGTAAATAGATTCAGTCACAGGATACAAGGTACCTAAAAAAGAAATAATAATAATAATAATAATAATAATAATAATAATAATAATAATAATAATAATAATAATAATAATAATAATAATAATAATAATATGTTATTATTATTATTATTATTATATTATTATTATTCTTATTATTATTATTATTATTATTATTATTTTATGATAAATAGGGTCCGCCTTGTGAATAATAATAATAATAATAATAATAATAATAATAATAATAATAATAATAATAATTGAAAAAGAAACCCACAAAATCACTTTGTAACTTGTTTACTTCTAAGTATTTACACTTAAGTTTTACTACACACTCGAGTACTTTCAGGCCCTATCTGTGGCCCATTTTCAAGACTCTCTTGAAAATGGGCCACAGATAGGGCCTGAAAGTACTCAAGTGTGTAGTAAAACTAAATGTAAATACTTAGAAGTAAACAAGTTACAAAGTGATTTTGTGGGTTTCTTTTTTCAATCTTCTTAGAAGAAAACTGAAAGAAGTTTTTGTTTGGTAAATAATAATAATAATAATAATAACATCAAAAAATCACCGATGGAAACACAAAATGCTGTTACATGTAAATGACCCACCAATTAGGCACAATCTCTGAGGCGGATCTTTCACCCACAGATATTCTTTTTTTAGGGAAGGGAGGGGTTTGAGTAGGACCCTCGAGAGGGTCCAGGATATATCCCCAAGGGAGGAGGGGGGGAAGTCACCGTTCGACCCGAAACCTAAAGGATTTGTTTTGACGCTAATCTAGCGCAAACGCTCTCCAAATTGACTGACTTCCAGGTCTCTTCAGATTATTAAAGGAGAACAAATGAGTGGGGCTGAATTGTGGAGCTGTCGATCGTACGGTGGTCGAAATTTTATATGTGTGTATGTATGTATGTATGTATGTATGTATGTATGTATGTATGTATGTATAAATATATACATAAAATTATTTTATATATACCTATATAGCATCCCGTTTTATATATTTCGTGATCAAGTTATTCAGACATACTATATAGATATATATATCAATATATATATATATATATATATATATATATATATATATATATATATATATATATATATATATTACACGTGTAAAGAAATTCTCCTGTTAAAATAGGATAAGTCTCAAGTATAATAGGCCCATTAAAACTGGTTTTAATTTAAACCTGATGATATATTCACTATACAGTTTTCATTACTTGACAAGGGTGGAAGTTAGTCCACCGAAATAGTCCAGTGTGTTTTAATGGGCCTTTTATACTTGAGACATATATATATGCATACACAAATATGTATATGTATGTAACTGTGTGTATACGTATATATATATATATACATATAAACATATATATATAATATATATATATATATATATATATATATATATATATATATATATATTATATATAAAAGGACATCGACTGCACACTTAATCATGGCGTACGCATAAAAAACGGAACCTAGTTCCCAAAATACGTAAATGATCACCGTACAAAAAGAAGGAGGAATCGTCATAGTCAAAGTCATTAATATTTATACTACTTAACAAAATAATTGCTATAATTATATATATTTTTTTTTTCATTCGTATTCATACAAATCAGCAACATATATCTATCAAAGGGTAAGTAATGAACGACCAACTGGGATAAGTGATAAAGATGAAAATACTACTATATACGAGCGACTGAGAGAGAGAGAGAGAGAGAGAGAGAGAGAGAGAGAGATTCAACTACCTCATTATGACGGAAGACTGAGATATAAAAAAAGACGGAAAGAATGTAATAAATAACAAGACAGAAAGAATGCAATAGATAACAAAATCGAAGTAGCCATATGATACAAATAGAGAGAGAGTCTACCACCTCATTACGACAGAAGATTGATATATATATATAAAAAGACAGAAATTATGTACAAGACAACAAAAGCGAAATAGCCATTTGATACAAAGAGAGAGAGAGAGAGAGAGAGAGAGAGAGAGAGAGAGAGAGAGAGAGAGAGAGAGAGAGAGACTATGCCGGATCCCGCCGGGTAGAAGGTAAAGTTTTGGAATCCCTTCATCCGGTAGTCAGCTTGTTACTACTAATAGGATTAACGTATTTCCCAGAGAGCCCAAATCCCCACACACCTATTTTAGGACTAATTGGATGAGGAGTACTTGGGTACACATACATATACATACACATACACACATACATAAATACACACACGTGAATTCTTGCCTGC
>NC_061108.1:138361045-138411045 GCF_015104395.2 Macrobrachium nipponense
ACAAATAATAACATTCAAGTGTTACATATGTATCATATAATATTAATATGCCAGTGGAAATTGCACCCATAATCAAAGGAAAACTAGGCACGATCCCAAGATCCCTGAAGAGGAACCTGATGATAATAATAATAATGATAGAGGGACTTTCGCATAATAATAATAATAATAATAATAATAATAATAATAATAATAATAATAATAATAATAATAATAATAATAATAATAATAATAATAATAGCATTCAAGTGTTAAATATGTATCTATATAATATTAAACAACCTTATCTAATATATTTTATCTAGACATTATATCACGAAGACATTAATAAGTCAACTACAGTTCTAGTAGTAAAATGTAACTGAATTTGACAGTTAAAGCAAAGTAATTAGTCCATGGGCCAGACCAGATGTTGGTACCATCTGAGAGGGCAAAAGTTTACCCCTACTAAGTTGTTTATGGGGTTAATATAAGTGATTTAATAAGTGATAACCTTTGCACAAAAGCAGCTTTTCACACTTTTTATCGTGTTACAATTTTTGGGGGTCGGCGCCTTTGCGAAAATCGGCCAATATCATGTGAAAATTGATGTTATTGGGCATTACATTACATTACCAGAATTATTTGGCTGATCATAATCGTGCAAAAGAATGCAGCTTTCAACTTTCAGCTTTCAACATTTCAGTTTCAGCTATTTCAGTTTTCAATGGAAGCGTTGCTGCTTTCAGGTATAGAACTTAAGCTAAATTTATTTCAGATACCACCAGCGTATTAAGCCTCATATATATCTAAAGTTAAATTATTTTAGTTAAGAATAACTAATACTAGGAGATTAAGACTGTATAACACATTCCGATTTCGATGAGCCCATGCCGATAGCAGTAACATACGATTGGAACAGTCTGCAACATAATTCAAGGGAACTGGCCATAATAGATAAGAAGTAACGTTGTGCTCTTGAATGTTTTGTTATGAAAAAATTCATGTACCTTTCTATCTATGTTACAGGTGTTGATAGTGTCCTGAAAGCAATGATGTCCCAAAGAAGACAGTACCTTGCCAAAAAAGCGGGCACGTATGACCTGTATCATCCATTGCTCCGATGAGGCTTCAGACAATCTAGTTTCACCATAGAACCTAGATTTATGGAAATAGCTGCTGAGAGCGGCAGAGATCAGACAGCATATCCCTCTTTTGGAGCTGGCCAAAAACTTGCCCGAGGGAGAAGTCCCACCAGTTCAGTATCATCGTAAGTGCCATAGTATTTTTATGATGAAGCAGCTTCTGGACATCATCACCGAAAGAGCTGATTCTGTGGAACCTTGAGAAGACCGTTCTAGAAGATCATCCAGAGAGGCACCAAGCACTTCAAGAGTATTTGAAAAACAGTGTATCTTCTGTGAAAAATCTAGCAAATACCTAAAGGGTCAAAACACTAGGGAACCCCTCGTACAGTGCTCTGAGTTACGTGCTAATGACCAAGTTCGAAAAGCAGCAACCAACAGGCAAGATCAGAGACTGCTTGCCATAACTAGTAGAGAACTTGTTGCTGCTGAGGGACACTACCACAGGTCCTGCTACCGTGCATATACACGTGGAGAGTTGCTGACACATCTGATGCAGTGGAACAAGACGATTCAGAGGCACAGTATGAGGCTGCAGAAATGCACGCCTATGAGGAACTGTTCTTGTATATAAGGAATGAGCTCTTCCTGAACCCACAAATACTAGCCATGACAGACCTCACATCCAGGATACTTTCAACAACGAGCTCTTTCAGTATCAGACAGGTAAAAGATTCGACAAAAGGAACATCTTCGACGTAAGTTGGAGACTGAGTTTGCAGGGTCCATCCATATTATTTTTGATGACAAAGGAAAGCTCCTTTTATACCCAGACAGCCTGTCAATGAATGAGCTTGCTAAACACGCCTACGCCTTGAAAATGGTGCTAATACATGCTAAGAATGTCAACTCTGGAGATGTGGTGAAAAAGGCATCTTTGCAGATGAGAAATGACATTAAAAGACAAGACACCAGTCCAGCGTGGCCACCTAATGTAGAGCGAGATGAGGACGTCATTCCTCAGGCAATCACTGAGTTCCTGCAAACACTGCTGACGAGAGAATGAGTGCAAAAATCCATCTGAAAGGGTCAAAAGACTTGTTACATCTTTTGGTAGTGATTTAGTCTTTGCCGTTACCTGTGGTAAGAAGAAACCACCGAAGCACCTACTACTACCATTTGCTGTGAAGACACTGACAGGAAACACGGAACTGATACACATTCTAAATCGGCTTGGACACAGTATTCCATACTCACAAGTTCAGGAGGTTGACGCACCACTTTGTCTTCAAAAGATGGAGCTCTCAAGGAATGATGTACCACTGCCCACAAACGTATATCCAAATGTGTTCACCACATTGGCAAAGGACAATATTGACCGACTTGAAGAGACAGTTAGTGGGGGAGGAACCTCTCATCGAGTCAATGGAACTGCTGTACAAGCAACCGTCAAAAACACCACATCACAAAAGGTCATGCCTGCAATTTCCAAATAAAAAAAGAGGAGCATCAGCCCTGCACCACTGATGCTGCCCACCTACAATACTGGACGGCGAGTAGGACCACACTCAAGGTATAGATCTCAACACAACTGCAGATGTCCAGGTTGCAAAGGAAAAGAACCATGCAGCATGTATCAGAAATGTGGAACACAAACCAGGACAAGGTTCCTTGATATTACCAAGCTAAGCAACTCATTGGGAAGCAATGTATGTGACGCTCTGGCTGGCATGCATGCTTTCACTGGTTGTGATACCATCAGTGTATTTGGGGGTCGTGGAAAGATGGGTACCTTCAAGTTTTTGAAGACTGAAAAGACCTTCCAGGAGGCATTCACTGAGCTTGGAAGTTCATGGAATGTATCCGATGAGCTGTTTCAGAGGCTACAAGAGATCACATGCCATATGTATGCACCCTGCTCTCGCACAACAGACGTGAACACACTTCGCTATCAACTCTTTTGTGCCAGACGTGGTGAAGTCGAATCCAGTCAGCTCCCACCTTATGAGGATTGCCTCTCAATGCATGTTGTCAGTGCCAACTATCAGGCTGCTATATGGAGGCGGTCTCTGCAGACTCGACCTTCTGTACCAAATCCCAAGGACCATGGGTGGACCACAGGCGATGATGGAAAGCTGGTCATCAACTGGGTGCGTGGCTCACCAGCACCAAATTCGGTGCTACAGTTTCTTTCCTGCAAGTGTGTGAGATCCTGCAAATTACCAGATTGCACGTCTCACCAATGGCTTGAAGTGCACAAATATATGCAAGCTACAAACCTGCACCAACCAACCGAGTGAGGACGAGCCAATTGCGGAACTAACAGAGTCTGATGTAGCCGATGATGGTGACTGAATCACAAGTTTCGTAATATAGTTGAAAGTTTGGACTTTACTAACAATGATATCGGCTCAATTTAGGTTGAGTCAAAGTATATAAAGTTGAACACACTACTTATTAAAATAGAGTGAACCAGTTGTATAATAAATGATGCCACAAGATTCAATGTATTATCAACCAATTATTCAGTTCACACTAATTACCGCTAAGTAGGTTTCCGCATATAACATCTGCATTGTGTTTTAAAATAAAGGAGTAATTGAACTATATGACATATCACATTATTTAGTCGTCAACTTATAAAATGCAACGTGGTTGATTTGTTGACTACAGGAAATTTAGCAGTAGGATATAAATTATAAAAGAAAAAAAATCTGAAATCACTGACCAAATGCACTACAAATTTGTCGAAAGCAGCCTGAATATTAATGCATAACTGAGAATATGTACTTAGGCTAGTAAGTAGGGCCGTTATATGTATTTATTGGTGATTAGTAAGTCGTGGGTGGACATAATGTCATAACAGCTGCTGCTCGGAGAAAGTGTCTTTCTGAGTCGAACCGATGTTGGGTCTGTCTATTCAAGAGCCGATTACTAGTGATAAGCTGCCACTCTGCAAGGGTTATCATGACAAATTGTGATCTAGGGATATACACCAATAAAAGAATAGCAACCAGAATTTGCCCACCCAGGTGGTACCGATACGTAAATTTTGGGTCTTGGCCCATGGACTAAATGACATAAGAAATCATAGCCTTATTTCCATCTACCTGGAGAACTGCTTTACTGCAACGTCATCAAATCCTGACGTGGTAGAGTTCGAATCCCACTGAAATGATTATAGAATATTTAAACAGTAATTTTTTGTTGGCTTAATATTACAGAATGAATATTTTACGTGAATATATCTTATAGACTCAAACAAGGTAATGGAAATAATGTATCTTTAAATCTGAACTGATAAGTATTTGAAATATATTTATTTTTTTATTTTTTTCTGTAATGCCAGTGACTAACCAGTCCTTGTAATATCATTAGATATTGAACAGATTCTGAATTGTCATAAGGTAAACTTAATTTACAATAGAACTGCTATATCTCACTTAATTCTCATCCCATCTTCTTCACAAAAAAACTTCACTAAAATTGTCATTTGACTGAAGCAAAGAATATTTCCATATAATGAATCTATTACATTAGACACCTCTAAAAAAGCTAAGTTATCTATGGCGTATCAGCGTCCACAACCTCCCAAATGCTTGACGCCAGTTCGGTTAGGCATAAATCAATCAATCAATTTATGGTGCATCCTTATAATGCGACCTAATATAAAGGGCAAACCTCTACAATTATGCATATGTGCAAAACTATTTTTTTTTAATATAAAACTGATTGAAAATAGGAACTTTCGACATTTAGCACGACTATCCTATTCATTTACTGGCAAACGGTTGAAAGCTACAGCTTTTATTTATTTTTGTATTTCAGATAATAAAGCCTTAATTAATGTAAGTAATTATGGATTTTGACTTATCAAACTGAATTATTATGATAATGAAAATATAACGCAATTTATGATAAATAAATGGACATACCCAGAATTAAAATTCGTAGATATTTCAAGAATCTGCTTCACTATAATTATCGTGACCTCAGAATGATATAAAGAGAACAAAATGTAATTTACTTACCAGCTGTCGTACGTAGATAGAAGAACCTGCTTGTTTCTAATCGAAGTTGTGAAGTTTGGAAGGCCTATACCAACTTCCTTCAAATTTTTCGTGTCTACCTCGAAGTTTTCCACGTAGTAGAAGCCGACTTCGATGGGAGACATTCCGTAGATTGTCAGCAAAGCATAAGGCCCACTTCGTCTTTGTTAAACACGAGTTGGTTTCATTTTCGATTTTATACGTTTATATATATATCAATATATATATAATATATATATATATATATATATATATATATATATATCTATATATATATACATACCTATAATATATAATATAATGTATATATATATATATAATATATATATATATATATATATATATAAAACAGAAACATACTTATGCATATAGCCAAGTATATATTAATATATATACATTCATAATTATATATACATACATACAAATATATATACATTTATACATACGTATATACATGTATATATATATATATATATATATATATATATATATATATATATATATATATATGATATATGAATATATACATACATATGCATACATATATGTATGTATGTGAGTATGCTAGCATGCACGCGTGCACACACCCCATCCTTGAACCATCACCTCTGATGGGCTGACGCACCAATTCAAGTGATTTTCAACCCATCATTTCAACCACTTGTTCTTGTGTTTCGGTTTCCTTAAACATTCCACGGTATAGAACGTGTAATCAGCTTCAAAATGAGACCAAAAAAGTACCAGAGTGTAAATGGTATTTTCACAAACAGCGAATAAGTGAGACAGCATTTACCACATCCAGGAAGATAGGACTCTCAATATACATATGAAATGTTTATAAGTACATGTATAAAAGTGCACAATCCTTTAAGATATATACACTCGTAATTAAACTGAATTAATGGTACTTACCTAATAGCAGACCGTAAGTAAATACCTGAAAATAGAGGCAAAATGGCTGAATTAATATGATTCAAAAATCAACAAAAGTTATATGTTATCTGGATTACTGTACATATATAGGTATGTATATATATTTGTATATATTATATATATATATATATATATATATATATATATAGGTATATATAAATATAAATATATATATATATATATTATATTATTATATATATATATAATATATATATATATTTAAATATATATATATATATATAGTATATATATGTTATATATATATAATATGTATAGGTATATATATTATATATATAAATAAAATATATGCATAATATATTTATATATATATATATATTATATATATATATATATGATATATATATATATTATATAGCATATATATATTTTATATATATATAGGTATATATATATATAGATATAGATATATATATATGATATATACGAATATATATATAATATATATATATATATATATATAGAGAGAGTTAGAGAGAGAGATGAGAGAGAGAGAGAGAGAGCATCATATAACCATTACTCAAAAGATACAGAAGTTGACTTTGGACTTCTGACGTCAAATTTAAGAGCAGTTTAAACCTATTTCAGCTACGAATTAGTTATTAATTTGTGTTTGTAGCTTAAGTTATTTTCTTCTAATTCGTCGATGCTAACCTCCTTTTCTTTTCACTTTTCACAAATGAGAGCGCTCGTGACAATATATAAAATAACAAATGATATAAAGACTGGAATATATTTTAATATACCGTAATGCATTACACTCGAGACAGCAACACACGGTTCTCAAGTCACCTCCCCCGAGTTCTTTCATCCTCTTAATAACTGATCCATCGACAATTAAGTTAATCAACTTCCCGAATTGGAAAAAGTCACGAGAAGTAATGAAAAGTAATGAAAAGTAATGAAAAGTCATAATTTCCGGTGGCCTTCAAACGAACACAAATCTGAACCGCTTTCTGTTCGGAGATTCAATTAAAAAATTAAGAGAGAAAAAAAATAAATTAATTAAAAAACTCTCGCTTGGCCATTCGCCTTCGTGAACTGTTCTTAATCGATTCCAATTAATTACAATATGTTTTCAATTAACTGACTGATTCTGTATGTGTAGGGGGTGGGGGGGGGGGGGTGTAGGGGAGGGGGGGCCGCGCAGAAAAAGGGAGGGAAACTTCGTCAGGGATAAAACGAGATGATTGACTGTGTCAAGCAATCAAAAGGACCCCTTTCATTTTTGGCAATGTTGCAAACTCGAACTTTTCTTTCCCGCTTGTTGCTCGTTTGTGCTAATTCTGATCAGATTCTTATTTCAAGTCAGGATGTGATGATGTTGACTCTTGGGCCCTTCGAAATAAAACACTTTCATGTTTTAGGGAACTTGAGTTACTGTATTCAAAATAGAATAGAATACAGAATATAGAAAAATGGCAAAAATACAAAACTGAGAAAATATGTGACCCCCTAAATTCTGAAACTGCAGTAACTTGTGTGCAGAGTGTTTCACGAGCCCAATAGGTGGCATATCTCAGTGTGGAAAATTTTGCAGAGACAGCAGTTCTCCATTTTAGGGCAGAACTGACAAGCATGGCTATAAGCGCCTCAGTGGTGTGGTTGGTATGGTGTTTGCTTCCCACCTCGGTGGTCGCGGGTTCGATTCTCGGCCATTCCATTGAGGAGTGAGAGATGTGTATTTCTGGTGATAGAGGTTCGCTCTCGACGTGGTTCGCAAGTCACGTAAAGCCGTTGGTCACGTTGCTGAATAACCACTGGTTCCATGCAACGAAAAACACCATACAAACAATCAACAATGATATCCTCATGCAACTCGACCCAAGTTGCAAAAAGCTGATAAAAGAGCATCATCATTCTCGCTCTGGTACGAACTTGAGTTAGGAAAAACTGAACGAATTCAAAATCAGCAACAAATACCTGCCAAGATATAAATTTCAGGTAGTCCATATCCTTAGTAACTGGAGTACAAACACAGGAATAGAATTTCAAACTTTGGCTAAAGACGAAGAGCTTGGCCCTATGAGGTCAGTCAGCGGTGAAAGAAAAAATGCGAGTTAAAAGGTTTGAAAGGTGTAACAGGAGGAAAACATCAGAGCAGTTACACTATGAAACAATTGCTAGAAGAGGGTGGAATGTTAGATGGAAGAAAGAGAATATTAAAGGAGGTACAGTAAAAGGAACGAAAGTGGTTGCAGGCAGCTATAGAGGCCGAAGGCACGCTGCAAAAGAACCTTATCAATTAATGCCTACAGTGCACCGCATGAGGAAAGTGTTAGGAGAGGTTTGGGGAAAGTAAGATGGACGAAAGAGAATATGAAAGGAGGTACAGTAAAAGGAACGAAAGTTTGTGTGTGTGTTCGTATATTCCGCCAATCCCGACGAACGGAAAGGAGCGCAAGAGTGAAAAAGGACAAAGATAAATAAATAAATAAATAAATAAAAGCGACACTGGGAATTCATTACAAGCTCGTCGACACGGAACGAACGAAATTAAAACGGGCACAAATGTCAACTCTGGAAAAACACACACACAACGCAATATATATCACAAAAAAGCAAAAAGAAAAGCGCCGCTGCAAGCAAGCAAGCAAGCAAGCAAGCAAGCAAGCAGAGAGAACAAATTAAAAGCGACACAACAATGGGGTGAAATGAATGTAATGGCTAAAATCATCGGCGCTTAAAAATAGTTATATTTACCTTCCTTTACCTACCGAACATTTCAATCAGCGAGATACAATTTTCGTTGGGTTTTATTTTCACGACAAACGCGAACGGAATGGTCGGGAAATCTCTCTCTCTCTCTGTGTTTATTGTTCTTTACCGGCGTCACGCCGTGATTTGTTTCCGATTGCCTGCCTTTTGTGTATTTATCGCAAATTCATTTTTCGTTTTCGCTTCCTCGGGGAGTGAGCCTACGAACTACTTCACTGTTGTTTTTGTTGTTGTTCTTGTTGTTGGGGGTAGGAAAGGTTTCGATTCCTTTTATATTAATCGCAAATTCATTTTTCATTTTCGCTTGCTCGGGGAGTTAGCCTACAATACAAACTACCGTTGTTGTTGTTGCTGGAGGGGTAGGTAAGGGCTATGGAGGAGCCTAAAAAGGTCAGAGAAATTTTTCGCTTCCTTTTATATTTATCGCAAATTCATTTTTCATTTTCACTTGCTCGGGGAGTGAGCCCACAAACTACTTTGTTGCTGTTGTTGTTGTTGTTGTTCATGCTCTTGTTGTGGGGGGGGGGGGGGGGGGGGGGGGGGTGTTGGCAGTAGGAAAGGTCTATGCTCATTTAAGATTTTTTTCAGCTTTTGCTAAGTTAAGATTTTGCTTAGAAGTGAACCCTTTTTCACCTTTAAATGGGCTGACTGCAAAAGTTGTTACTTTTATTATTTAAAGCATCTTTTATGCAGGAATGAGGCCATGAAAACCAAAAATATTTTGTAATAATTCTATGTCCAAAGAGTCTGACGTTTTTCTAACTACCAGGGAGCTTTGACATATACATTACTCAATTTCGCTTTTTTTATATTCTGTTTCGATTATTGTATATGAATTCATGTTCGAAATTAAGTATTATTATATATTATAATTACAGATATCCGGTTAATTATAATAATAATATACAATTATACTTTATTTCGGACATGAATTCATATACAATAATTGAAACAGAACACAAATAAATGCAGTCATTTATACTCGCAGGAAATATGAAAAATGACTGACAAATGAAATAAACAGTTCAGCTTCATTTCGCAGGTAGAATTACGTTCGCTCCTGTTTATATTCTCTCAAATAATTGTAAGTACAAATAACAACGAATGATAACTGTGCACGGCTGTGAGCAATAGATTTATAATGACACTTTTCTCTCCTGAAGCCTTGTTTAAATTCATTTATGAATGCTGCTGTACGTTCAAAAGTGCAATAGGAGGAAAGGAAATGGTATAGATGTCATATATATATATATATATATATATATATATATATATATATATATATACACGTCATTTTCTCATGTTTGTCAGTTCATCTGCTAAGTAAAGGACGTTTTGAACGTCGAAAGATCTCGCGAAAGAAACTTCGTTGTTTATTTCCCTTCGTGGCATATAACTTTATTTATGGACTTATCACGGGGGTTTCCTAACTTTCGTGATTCAGTTATACATATATATATATATATATATAATATATATATATATATCATATATATATATATATATATATATATATATATATATCCTTAGAAGACGGAGCTGCCAGCTCTAGGTACATCTTAATCAGGGGAACCATAGGTAAAGGCATCTTACTCAGGTACATTTATTTTGCCGACGTTTCACGAACTCATAGTCGCATTCCTCAAGGCTATAATTGGGAAGAAATAAACCCCACGAAACATTTAAACTACACACTGCGCAATTCATAAAAATTACCCAATATTTAAAAATTCAATGAACATCAGCATGTAGAACCTTTAAAAATTAAATTTTTAAAGTAATTTTAATGTAACTTTACTGTACATGATTTTAACGCTTAGTGTTTTTCTGTTTTAAGATATTCAAAAAATTTTAAATGTTCTACATGCTGATGTTCATTGAATTTTTAAATATTGCGTAATTCTTATGAATTGTGCAGTGCGTAGATTAAATGATCGTGTGTTTATCTTTAATTATAGCCTTGAGGATGCGACTACGAGTCGTGAAACGTCGGCAATATAAATGGACCCAAGTACGATGCCTTTCCCTATGGTTCCCCTGATAATATATTATATATATATATATATATATATATATATATATATAGTATATATATATATATATATACACACACTTTTTCCTACGCAAGTTCAATCTTAAATTTGCTCTGTGTCACCTTATGATTAACTTGCCGACATACCTAACCATCTCACATACTCATCAACCTGAATTGCGGGCTGCTTTATGAGCAAGAGCCCGTGCTGGCAAAAGGGCAGCTTTATCAAAAACAACAACAACAACAACAACAACCTCGTCCCTGATAACGGGCACAGCCTATATCTAACACTGTTACTATATTTAGGGAACAGCCCAGACTTTCATGGCTCAATGATGATAACCTTCCCATGATAAGGATATTAAAAAGTCTTCAGAATTTGACATGACGAAACTTAGGCTGTGAAGTTGAATATAGAAATGAATATAGAATCTAGGCCAAAGGCCAAGCACTGGGACCTATGAGGTCATTCAGCGCTGAAATGGAAATTGACAGTTCAAAAGGTTTGAAAGGTGTAACAGGAGGAAGACCTCGAAGCAGTTGCACGATGAATCAAGTATTAGAAGAAGGCTGAGGAAAGTAAGATGAAGGAAGAGAATATGTAAGGAGGTGCAGTAAAAGGGACGAAAGTGGTTGCAGCTAGGGGCCTAAGGAAGGCATTGGAGCAGCCAATCGGCGCTTAAGACATCGAAAAGAGGAAGTAAGAGAGGCTGGACAGCAGGATAATGAGGACAAGAAAATAAAGATGAAGTACGCGGATCTAAAGTTGGAAGGTGGAAGAAATCCCACAGTCGCACTAAGACGTAACAGTAAGGCTGCGTTGACACCAAGCGAATCGAGTCAATTCACGAAGAATCAACGCGATTCATGCGTTTACACCAAGCGAATCGAGTCAATTCAAGAAGAATCAACACGATTCATGCGTTTACAACCAGCGAATCGAGTCAATTCATGAAGAATCAACGCGATTCATGCGTTTACAACAAGCGAATCGAGTCCAGTCACGAAAAATCAACGTGATTCATGCCTTTACACCAAGCGAATCGAGTCAATTCACGAAGAATCAAAACGATTCATGCGATTACACCAAGCGAATCGAGTCAATTCACGAAGAATCAACGCGATTCGTGCCTTTACACCAAGCGAATCGAGTCAATTCCAGAAGTATCAACTCGATTCATGCGTTTACACCTAGCGAAATCGAGTCAATTCACTTTTGTGTATATAGACGGTTTACATTGAAATATGGCGAATCAAGGCGAATCATGAATCGTGTCGATTCTTCATGAATTGAATCATTTCGATTCACTTGGCGTAAAGGCACCTTTAGAAAGGTTGAACGATAAATCTAAAGAAGGAATATGGATGGATATCAAGTAAAAGGCTACAAAGCGAGCGTAGCCAGGGCCCGAAGGCGCACTGCAAACACTCTCGAGCAATGCCTACGGTGCACCATGTAAATTGCATTGACGGCACTATAAACCTTACGGGGAAAAACACTCCAGGAGAAAGGTGGAATCATGGCGATGATTAAAAATAATTCAATATAAAATCGTCGAGATAAATGTAATATCTCGTGAGTTCTGCGAGGCAAAGAAAATACCAATTTCGTAATCGTGGCAACTTAGCAACAATGATCAGGCGATTCTTGCAACGTTTCTGAAAAACTTTTTTCAAAGCTACTTTCGGATGATAATCCCCGTAAGCCAATTGACTGACTTGATTATATTCCATTTCTCTGGTCACATCGAACTTTCTCTTCCTCCCGCGTCTTCAATTCCACGCAATACTTTATATATATATATATATAATATATATATATATATATATATATATATATTATATATATATATATATAGAATATATATATAACGATGAAAAGCATAATAATAGAGTGCCACCCAATATCAATTTCATCTTCGTATTAAACAAAATGAGTAAATCTGTTGTTTAAATCTGATATTTACTGGAAAGACACAAAAAGACATAAAAAAAAAAAAAGTTGTTTTCTTTTATATAACGATGAAAAGCATAAGAAATTGAATTAAGTGTTTAAAATACAGTCCCACCCAATATCAATTTCATCTTAGCTGTACAACAAATTAAAGCTGATGTTTACTGGAAAGACAGAAAAATAATAAAAAAAAACAAGTTGTTCACCAAAAAAGGGGACTGCTAATCCTATTCTAGTCGGAAATACAAAGGTGATTCGATCAAGTAAGAGAGATTAGGCTGACGAGAGAGAGAGAGAGAGAGAGAGAGAGAGAGAGAGAGAGAGAGAGAGATGGACGCGTCACCAGTAAAGAGACGAAGGGGGTCGTTCTCAGCAGATAGGCTGACCTCAGCAGAAACCCATCTGTAGAAGAGAGAGGGGGGGAGGGGGGGAGGGGGGAGGGGGGGAGGGCAAGGGGAGATCCACGGTAGGCAGGCGTCCCAGGAAGAGGCGAACGAGGGGATCCCAGGTAGAGGGGAAAGAGGGAATGCCTGGTTGGGGTCCCAGGTAGAGGTCCCAGTTAGAAGGGAAGTAGGGGACCACAGGTAGGGGTCCCCCAGTTAGAAGGGAAATAGGGGTCTTATGTAGAGGGGATAGTGAATAACCCAGGTAGAGGGGTAGAGAGGAAGAGGGGAGCCCATCCAGATAGGCATCCCAGGTAGAGGGTAGAGAGGGGACCCCAGGTACGGGTCACAGGTATATAGAGGAATGAGAGGGGTCCGACGTCGAGGGGGAAAGATGGCATCCCAGGCAGAAGGGAGAGAAGGGGTCCTACGTCGAGGGGAAAGATATGGCATCCCAGGCAGGATGGAAACGAGGGGGGTCCTAAGTCGAGGGGGTCATACGTCGAGGGGAACAAGGAGAGACCCCAGACAGACAGACAGACAGCCAGGCAGCCAGCGAGGGCTGGAACACAGGGACACTACTGGGAAGGCGAGTCCTAGAAACTCTCTCTCTCTCTCTCTCCCACAAAAGTCCAATTCAGAGGACAGCGGGAGGTATGACGGACACTCGGACCACGTCAACGGTCAAACACAGGATAATTGGCCCATGAGATTGCCTATTACAACTGTCAGAACGGACCTGCTGCCATTATTGGATAATGGTCGCTGCATCTTTACCTTGGCTGGATTTCCAGTTCCATTTAGGGAACGCAGATGAATTCCACACACACGAGAGAGAGAGAGAGAGAGAGAGAGAGAGAGAGAGAGAGAGAGAGAGAGAGAGAGAGTATGAATTCTACGGAGAGAGAGAGAGAAAGATAATACAAGAGTCTGGAGAGAGAGAGAGAGAGAGAGAGAGAATTCAAGTGTCTGGGTAAGAATTCTAAAGAGAGAGAGAGAGAGAGAGAGAGAGAGATAGAGAGAATTCAAGTGTCTGGGTAAGAATTCTAGAGAAAGAGAGAGAGAGAGAGAGAGAGAGAGGTAATTCAAGTGTGTGAGAGAGAGAAAGAGATAATTCAAGTGGGAGAGAGAGAGAGAGAGAGATAATTCAAGAGTGGGTATGGATTCTACAGAGAGATAATTCAAGTCTGGAGGGAGAGAGAGCGAGAAGGGGGGATTGGAATTCAAGTGTATGGGTATGAATTCTACAGAGATAATTCAAGAGTCTGGAGAGAGAGAGAGAATTCAAGTGTCTGGGTATGAATTCTACAGAGAGAGAGAGAGAGAGAGAGAGAGAGAGAGAGAGAGAGAGAGACTTCATAAATTATGTAGTGGGTAGCACAGACCATAATATTTTGGGTTTGCCAATATCAAAATATTTCATGATTTTTAAAAGGCGAGGAAACAAAAAAAGAAGTTTTACTGTCCATTTTATAACTGCCATCTCTCTCTCTCTCTCTCTCTCTCTCTCTCTCTCCTCTCAAAATTTTATGCTAAGATCATCTTCCTTTCTTAATTCAATTAAGTCATTTGGTATCAGTAGGTAGTGAAAATATTGTGAACTCAGAAACATCAAATTCTCTCTCTCTCTCTCTCTCTCTCTCTGGGTATGTGTGCGTGTGTAGAATTCATACAGACAACTTGAAATCTGTGTGTGTGTGTGTGTATCTGCGTGTAGAATTCATACCCAGACAACTTGAAATCTCTCTCTCTCTCTCTCTCTCCTCCCCATACACCCCCCCCACCCCCCCCCCCCCCCCCCCCCACCCCATAAACCATCCAACAAGAGGATAAGTGACCGGTGACAGAGGCTCTCTCTTCTGGCCAGTTAACTACACAGTTATGATTTGCGTTCCGCGAAGTTCGCCCTCTCGCGAAATTAGCTTTCTAGGATGATTAACTTCTCTTGGCGGTTCGGTCACTGGAGAAACGTTTAAATGAAGAGAGAGAGAGAGAGAGAGAGAGAGAGAGAGAGAGAGAGAGAGAGAGAGAGAGAGAGAGAGAGTTTGTGTGTGAATTGGTTATCAAAAAGTAAATTTTTATTTTCATTTTTGAATAACTAGAAAAACCAAAACATTGCCACTTAAAACCACTATACGAGAGAGAGAGAGAGAGAGAGAGAGAGAGAGAGAGAGAGAGAGAGAGAGAGATGCAATTAAGTTTGTGCGTGAACTGGTTATCAAAAAAAGGAAAGTTTTTTATTTTTTAATAACTGGAAAAATCAAACCATTGCCACTTAAAACCACTATACGAAATAAAGAGAGAGAGAGAGAGAGAGAGAGAGAGAGAGAGAGAGAGAGAGAGAGAGAGAGAGCAGCAACCGCACTTATCATATGCAATATAAGGGCACTTCCAGCATAATAAGGCGAAATAATGTTCCATATGATAAAAATCGACAATTTAACCAAAGCACTTACATACCAAACTTCCCCCCCCCCCCCCCCCCCCCCCCCCCCCCCCCCCTCCCCCCCCCCCCCACCCCCCCCCCCCCCCCTCACTCGCTCTCTCTTCCTCACAATTCCCGAGATCGATCCCCAAAAGGGGAACTAAACGTAAAAGAACCACGCTTCTTGAAGAAATTCACCGACCATTGGTTCACGCAAACAGACACATTGTAGTAATTGTAGTTACTAGATTGTGGCCACTTGCAGCCAGGGGGGCAGGACCAGGGACGTGAAGACCCCCCCGCCCAACAACTACCCCTTCCACCCAGGGGAAAAGATCGCCCCAAGGAGTAGGATCAGCAACATCATCCCCAAAGACTTGCTGATTATATATATATATATATATATATATATATATATATATATTATCTATATATATATATATACGTATATATATATTATATATATATATATATATATATATATCTATATATATATATATATATATATATATATATATATATATATATATATATATATATATATGATATATATATACATATATATATATGATATATACATATATATATATTATATATATATATATATATATATATATATATATATATATATATATATATTATATATAACATATATATATATATATATATACGTATATATATATATATATATATATATATATATATATATATATATACGTGTGTATATGTAAGTATATATGCAAATGTACGAAAATTATTGAACACTCACATAGCAAAGCACAAGCCAGTACTTAAAACGTATGCATATTATTCACAAGCATACAATCATTTTAAAATGAAAATATATAAAAAAAAATTGTCTGAATTTCGCGGCTTTAAATTTCTTAAAAGAAAAAAAACCTAATTTATAGATTCCCAAAACTTGTTCAGGTTGCAAATGCTTCAACCAGTTGGTATTAAACCACCCACCAGTCAACCACCAAAATTAAATGCAGTACCTACCAGGTGAAACTGGTAGACTAACTGAATACAGAATTTAGGCCAAAGGCCAAGCACTGGGACCTATGAGGTCATTCAGCGCTGAAACGGAAATTGACAGTAGAAAGGTTTGAAAGGTGTAACAGGAGGAAAACTTCAGAGCAGCTGTACTAAGAAGCACCAAACATCAAATTCTATTCTGATGTTTCTTCATGTTGCAAGATCGCGTGTCAGCAGCTAAGGTGGTTCGTGGTACAAATTAAAACAGTCAGATATCACTAATGACTATACTCTGTTTTTTTTTATTTGTCCATCCGCCAATGGTGTTTGTGTATGGTAACACTGCGTCCCGGTAAATAGTTACGCTGTGTGTAAGTGTTAGGTTAAATAAAAGGATATCTGGGTGTACATTTGCAACTGAAAAGTGTTTTAATAATTTACTGTATGCGAATTACACCGTTAATATTCGAAATAGGATATTATTATAATTGTTGAATGTGAGCTGAATGTAACTATCTAAAGCCCGGGACGCAGTGTTACCATGCGAAAACACCACAGGCGGATGGACAGATGGAAAAAAACAGAGTATAGTATAGGCAAGGAACAAGTCATTAGGCTGGCTTACTAGGTCACAGTTTTCAGCCAAAATTTCCACCGAGGCTCCAATCACTCCTACAAAAGATGCTGCCTCTTTCTCTATTCTGTCACCTACCTTTGGATATTCTCGAATATGCTCATTACCACGAGCCTTGTACCCTACCGACTCGACAAATGAGGATACATTACCTCTCGCGTGGGGTTTCCAGCCTATGCATAACATACATGTATGGCTGTCAATAATCTCTGGAAATATATAGGCCTACATACTCAGAACAATGACAGAATTTATCTATCTGGGTAGGCAAGGCTAACCCCTATTGTACCTCAGACAAACCAGGCCTATGTCAACCTAACTGATTGTGACGTTATTATTTCCAATGCAGACCTCTGACCACTTACTAAAACCTGACCTGAATGCCCACCATATCTAAGAAATGAAGACCATATGCATGTTATATGGGTCATCAATGAGCTACAGAAACTGTTACAAATACAGCAACCCAACGTAACCAGATTAATAGGTCTAAAGGGAGATGTTCGGTTACCTCCATAGGTCAGTTGTGAGAGTAATGAATAGGTTAATCGACGATAGGCTACCCCCAAATTCCTAACCTAACCCTGGCCAGCCTATGCAACACATACATGGACTAATTGACGTTAAAAAATTTATAAATCTAAATAAATAAGGAATGTAGTATAGTAATGCTATTATATATAATAACTACATAAAATGAAATATAATTTATCGATAGAATAGCAAAAATCTGACTAAACATATTGGTAACTTACATTACAGCACAACAACGAAAATTAAAATGAAAGCTATTAATGTAATTGGTTCATCTAAAAAATAACTTTTTCATCACACGCATTACTAAACTCGAGAGAGAGAGAGAGAGAGAGGAGAGAGAGAGAGAGAGAGAGAGAGAGAGAGAGAGAGATTTAAATATTTCAGCATGTGTAGGAAATCATCATCAATGATCGGATGCTGAATAAATTGTGCAGCTCTCTAGCTGACAAGTGACTGTATTTGAACTTTGCAAGTACTTGGATGACGTAGAACTTGTCTATCAGGACCGTGAACGACCAGTACTATTTAAAACCTAGTGTAAGACATAATAAAAACGAAGTTACAGAATATGCTAATTCTTATACTCAAGTGAAGGAATTCGTTATCCTTATCAGGCTTTTATTACACTATTGTTGTGCACATAATAAATTCACTAGAAAAACTACAGTAGTCGTCTCTTTTTAGTTTGTTTGTATGGTGCTTTTACGTTGCATGGAACCAGTGGTTATTCAGCAACGGGGCCAACGGCTTTACGTGACTTCCGAACCACGTCGAGAGTGAACCTCTATCACCAGAAATACACATCTCTCACTCCTCAATGGAATGGCCGAGAATCAAACCCGCGACCACCGGGGTGGGACGCAAACACCATACTAACTACGACCGCTGAGGCGCTTCGTCTCTTTAGTGTTAAGACAAAAGTCAACCTAGTTTCCATTAACATATATGCCAACTGTAAGTCCACTTCGTACATTACCGTGAAAACATAATTTAGCTAACAATATTTTAGTTCATTTAAGCCATAAATGTTGCAAACGTGGTTATTTAAAGCACTCTTTCCCAGCTTTCACTATGCAAGTTAACTGTTGCACGTATTTTGAGCTGATAGCCTTTTATACAAGACAACCACAACCTATTACCTGCTGTGTCGACAAGAACGAGGACAATAGCTTACAATCTCTTTGATTTCTCACTTTCAAATTGAAATAAAATGAAAATTTGAGTAGGGCAACACGTGTTAAGGATACACTGCATATAGGTCTACCATCTTTTTTAACACTCCCGATAAAAAAACTAACACTGTAAAACTATTTGAATTTTAGGTTCAATTTCGTGCCTGCGCTTCAAGCATGCCATATCTTAAATAACGCATGTAATTGACGTATGGAATTTCATTAAATGGACAGGACATTTGCCGAACATCTCTATCATCATTAACAAGTATAATAAGAGCTGAACTGAATAACAAAGCCTAGGCCTAGCCCTACGTTGGTTTGGACAACAATAGTCCCATAGCCTAGAGATACTGCATTTTTTTTACCGTAAGAAAATCAAAGGTCTGTTACTGGTTGCTTTATTTTGAAAATGAAAATATATATAGTCTGTATTGAGCATGTATTACCAAAAAACAGAACTGGAAAAAAGTGCCAATTAGGCACCAGGCGTAAGAGTACTGAAGTAAGTTAGCCTACGGTATGGGCAGCTGATCGAATCTAGCCAGTAGCTCTTTTCCAGCACACAGATCAGCGTTCAAATGGTCCTGATATAACAAAATCAACTAATATTCAATAAAAAAAAGTACACAAAAACTGTTAATTCACGAAAATAAGTCACATAACTATCATATTCAGAGCATTTGGGGGAAGTTGGAATGCTCCCAAAACGGTAGCCTAGACCTAGCCTATATATTGCTCCCAAACATTCTCCATTCTGAGTAGCCTATACAAACGAAAACAAAGAAAAGTGTATAGCATGAAAACTAGTTCATACCCATTATTGGGCATTCAAAATACCCTTGGTCGTTAGAACGAAAACGGAGATAAAATTAGAGAAAAAAAAACTTTGATGACTTGAGCAGTTTTCCTCACCTGTCTACTTCCGCCGTCTGAGATACCGCTGGGTAACATTTTATTTTATTTTTATAAACAAATTAAGGTATTACGGCCATTTATTTCACTTATTTGCAAGACCGGACACTACGAAATCACACACGCAAATCGAAGCTCATCTCGATGACGGAGAAATAACGATTATCACAAATTATCGTAAGAGATCACACCGTTTATCTCTTTCAGTTACTAGACCAATAGCTGCCTTTCGTATCCCGTTGTATTGTGGGTCTCGCGTTATGGCGATGTATTTTGATTGAGTAAGTTACAATATATTTAAAACAAATCTTTATTCGTAGAATTTCAACAGAATCTACATTAATTTCCTGATAATTTAGATAGTTTTCTCAGCCGTTTTGTTAACGGAAATGAGGGAACTTTTTCAGTTTTGCTTTTACAAGACTGTGAACTTTGGAACTGATCTTGAAGCCTGTCTCCTTCATCAATGGCGTCAAATATTGTGATATTATTATTATTACTGTTGTTGTTTGTTGTTGTTACTACGGGTTGCCCAAGAGCAAGCGCCTATGCCGGCATAAAGCCATCCAAATCTACGATAGCAACAACTGTATTAATCTACAGCAACAGTTGTCAACTGCGTTATAATCTTACACTGAATTTCTCTCTCTAAAGTCATAATTTTGTCGTCATGATACTCATTATCATCATAACATTCTGACCATCCTCACTATCGTTATCACTATTACTAAAATTATTATCATGGTCGTTAATGTGTCGTGATGAGGGTAATTATTGTCACACAGTTAAACAGAAATCAACGAATCAGTCCTTGTGAACTGGGTGGCGTGAAGATGGCTCAGTCAGCTTCAGGTTTCAGAGCGCCAATCGTCCTGACGAATAGGCCTACACACACATATACAAAGTATATGTATATGTATAAAATATATATATATATATATATGTATATATATATATATATATATATATATATATATATATATAATATATATAATATAATAAAGAGAGAGAGAGAGAGAGAGAGAGAGCTGTGTACATAGACCTAACCCCATGGAATGACGAAAGCCTTCAGGCTTCTTAGCAAGTCTTCCTGACGGAGGCCTACACAGACCAATATATATACATTATACATATGCTGACGTAGGCCTACACACACACTATATATATATATATATATTAATATATATATATATATATATATATATATATATATATATATATATATATGTGTGAAAGAGAGAGAGAGAGAGCTCTGTGTAGCTACATTAGACCTAACCTATGGAATGACGAAAGCAGAACGTGAGATAGAGAGAGAGATCGAACTGAGAGAGAGAGCAAGCAGAGGACAAACAGGTAAAGGATGAGATTGATGAACACCGTGCGACTGGGCAGTCAGCCAGTAGCAGAAGCAGGCGAAATAGCAGAAGCAGAAGCAGGGGAAGCAGCAGCAGCGGAAGCAGAACAAAGTTACAAATGGCAAACGATAAAAGAGAGAAGGAAAAATTATTTGAAAGCCTTTTGTCCTTTGTTTGATGGGACTTATATGAAAGCCTTAGGGTCTGAGGTGGTCGGTAAATATTGCTGCTGCTCCTGCTCCTGCTCCGTCCCACCTCCCCTTTCTCTCTCTCTCTCTCTCTCTCTCTCTCACTCCCTGGCCTTGATGCGATAATATGGATTATGTTATTATGTTTGTGAATGTTGGTTGTTTATCATGATGTTTTACACAGTTTTAAATGATATATGTATATATATATATATATATATATATATATATATATATATATATATATATATAATATATATATATATATATATATATATATATATATATATATATATATATATATATATATATATATATATTTCCTGTGTTCGCTGAAATAAAGTAGGGAACTAATACAAAATTAAATGCAAGTATTTATTAACAGAATATCCCCCTTAAAACTGACAGCAACTAATTCTTATGAATACAAAATTAGATAATGCAAGATTCCGAAGAGAGAAGCGGGAACCACAGTAAATTCCAAATTTGGAATCTATAAAAGAAACCTTAGGATTTGATAATCGTGTATTTTTGCTTAATATTTCCAAACGGGATACAGATATATAAACGACACCCTGCTCAAAAGCCAGTGTATTCCATACATTATGTTTGTATATATACTCCGCCTAGGTCACTTCAAAAGTAGGGTCACAAGGAGGTCAAGTCTACTTAATTTGATGTCGAATTATAATAGGGCAATCACTTCTGAATATAAATAATAGACAAAGACCTCCTCTTTGTGAATCAGAACATCTGACCCGTGTTGACCTGGCAAATCATAGGTCAGGTCACCACAGAGTGTTCAGATCTCCAGAGGGGAGGTTTGTCTGTATCATTGCATTACTGGTAGAAATGTCTAAGAAAAAAGATAAAGATAGACCTCCACTTTGTAGATCTAAACCTCTGACCTAAATGTTCCTGGCAAATCATAGGTCAGCTCTTCAGGTCACCACAGACTGTTCAGATCTCCAGAGGGGAGTTTTGTCTGTATCATTGCATTACCGGTAGAAATGCGTAAAAATTGTAAGACAGACCACCTTGTAGTATAGATCTAAACCTCTGACCTGTGTTGACCTGGCAAATCATAGGTCAGCTCTTCAGGTCACCACAGACTGTTCAGATCTCCAGAGGGGAGTTTGTCTGCATCATTGCATTACTGGTAGAAATGTCTAAGCCAAATTATAAAGACAAGACCTCCACTTTGTAGATCTAAACCTCTGACCTGTGTTGACCTGGCAAATCATAGGTCAGTGGTTCACTCCAAAGAGAGTTCAGACCGCCAGAAGGGAGGTTTGTCCATATCATAATATTATTGGCAGAAATGTCTAAGAATCTAAGAAAAATTATAAGACAGACCTCCACTTTCTAGATCTAAACCTCTGACCTGTGTTGACCTGGCAAATCATAGGTCAGTGGTTCACTCCAAAGACGGTCAGACCCGCCTAAGAATTCAACGGATGTTTCCCAAAGACGGTTCAGACCGCCAGAAGGGAGGTTTGACCATATCATAACATTATTGGCATAAATGTCTAAGAATCTAAGAAAAATTATAAGACTTTGAAGATCTAAACCTCTGACCTGTGTTGACCTGACAAATCACAGGTCACCGTTGGAGTCCCCTAAAGAGGGTTCATATCGCGGAGGAGGTCTGTCCTTGAAAGAGCATCGGCAGAAATGTCTAAGAGAAATAAATACGGAAGATAACTAAAGAAAGATGAGGAAGTTATCTCATAAAAAGCTATCTCTCATCAACCCAAAGGAAATAAGCAAAACTTGAGCCCGTCAGCTTTGCTATCTAGAAATCTATAAAAGCTTTAAAATGCAGAATACATCACTAAAGAATGATTTCGCATGTGGAATTCAAATTCACTTCCGCCATGCCTTACTTAAGGAATATAAAAAATCTACAACAGAAGGCCTAAGAGAGTTTATAAGTTTATACACCAGCTGAAATGAATAGATCGCTCTAAACAGAGTAATATGACCGTGAGACACAAAAGTGATTAATTTTTTTAGCATAAACATTTGAAATGAAGACGAAAAAATCTACTATTATACATTTCTCATAAGCATGAAAACAAAAGCTCTCTCGTACTTTCAAATTGCTAGTAATTACAGACATTACAGTTCATTACCTATTTTAAATGACAAAGATACAGTATTAAGAATATAATTTAGAAAAAAAACTAGAAAATAGCTCATTACAATAATAATTCTTATTCATTACCTAAGTCTGTTAATCACAGTCACTAATTGCAAGTATATATATATATATATATATATATATATATATATCTAATATAATATATATATATATTATATATGTGTGTGTGTGTGTGTGTGTATATACATACATATATATATATATATATATACACTAATTGGAAAAGGGAGACGACCATAATTAAGATATTCAAACCGAACATAAAATTATTTTTATCCTTTATCAGCAACAAGATATAACCTAACTACATATAACGAATGCAATCTTGAACTAAATCGTATCTCTTTTGTCCAACCATCACAAACAAGCTTATTAATTAATTTTTTTACAAAAATATGGAGCATTCATAGAAAAAATACCTATGTAACAAAAATACCCTAGCAAAAATATTCTATTGGACGCAAAAAGCTCTCGTTAGCACCCTTGTGGGATTATTCTGTATTTATTTATTCATTTTAGAGTAAAATGAATACTACTCATTACTGAAAGACTTGAAAAGCCACAATGAAAAAACTTCTGCAGGTTGGGAACAACGAAGCGTAGAAGAAGTTCCATATCATCAGAGACTACTCTAACTCATTACTCCACAAGTAATCGCCTTCTGGTGAGTTCCGGAACCAACGATTCGCAAATATGATCACAACATGACGATCTGACTTAATTTTCATGAAATTTAGGGCAGTTATGCCCAGCACTGGGGCATTTTCGGGTATTCAGCATTTAGGACAGTGATGAGAGGGAGTTAGAGGGGTTGGACAGCAAGATAAAGGTGCATGAAATATAGGAGACGAGGTACGAGTACACAGTATAATGAAGGAGATGACGTACAAGTACACAGGAAATAAATGAGATGACGTACAAATACACAGAAAATAAAGGAGATGACGTACAAATACACAGAAAATAAAGGAGATGACGTACGAGTACACAGGAAATGAAGAAGATGACGTACAAGTACACAGGAAATAAAGGAGATCACGTACAAGTACACATAAAATAAAGGAGATGACGTACAAATACACAGGAAATAAAGGAGACGACGCACAAGTACACAGGGAATAAAGGAGATGACGTACAAGTACACAGGAAATAAAAGAGATGACGTACAAATACACAGAAAATAAAGGAGATGACGTACAAGTACACAAGGAATAAAGGAGATGACGTATAAGTACACAGGAAATAAAGGAGATGACGTACAAGTACACAGGAAATAAAGATGACGTACAAATACCCACAGGGAAATAAAGGAGATTGACGTACAAGTACCACAGGAAAATAAAGGGAGATGACGTACGAGTACACAGGGAAATAAAGGAGATGACGTACAAGTACACAGGAAATAAAGGATATGACGTACAAGTACACAGGAAATAAAGAAGATGACGTATGAGTACACAGGAAATAAAGATGACGTACAAATACACAGGAAATAAAAGAGATGACGTACAAGTACACAGGAAATAAAGGAGACGACGTACAAGTACACAGGAAATAAAGGAGATGACGTACAAGTACACATGAAATAAAGGAGATGACGTACAAGTACAACAGGAAATACACAAGACATAAAGGAGATGACGTACAAGTACACAGGAAATAAAGGAGATGACGTACAAGTACACAGGAAATAAAGGAGATGACGTACAAGTACACAGGAAATAAAGGAGATGACGTACAAGTACACAGGAAATAAAGGAGACGACGTACGAGTACACAAGAAATAAATGAGATACCGTAAGAGTACACAGGAAATAAAGGAGACGATGTACGAGTACACAGGAAATAAAGGAGATGATGTACGATAAACACAGGAAATATAGGACATGACGTGCAGGTACATAGAAATAAAGGAGATGACGTACAAGTACACAGGAAATAAAGGAGACGACGTACAAGTACACAGGAGACGACATACGAGTACACAGGAAATAAAGGAGATGATGTACAAGTACACAGGAAATAAAGGAGATGACGTACAAGTACACAGGAAATAAAGGAGATGACGTACAAGTACACAGGAAATAAAGGAGACGATGTACGAGTACACAGGAAATAAAGGAGACGACGTACGAGTACACAGGAAATAAAGGACATGACGTACAAGTACACAGGAAATAAAGGAGACGACGTACGAGTACACAGGAAATAAAGGAGACGACGTACAAGTACACAGGAAATAAAGGAGACGACTTACAAGTATACAGGAAATAAAGGAGATGACGTACAAGTACACAGGACATAAAGGAGATGACGTAAAAGTACACAGGAAATAAAGGAGATGACGTACAAGTACAAGAAGCTAAAGATAGAATTGGGAGAAACCCTACAGTTTCACCAAGAAAAAGTAAAAGGAGTTAGACAGCAAAACTGAAAAAGGGAATCGAGAATGGAAATAAAGCAAAAGTTAAAAGTGAGTGCAGCTAATGGCCGAAGGTACTGCACACACAGCTCAGTAATGCATACAGTGCACCCACCATGTAGGGCGTACTGACGGTACTAACACCATCCCCCATCCTGGGGGTCCTACCACGAAGGACTCTGCAATGAATTTAAGAATTCAAAAGGCCAAAGAAAGGATTGTGGGAGATTGTAGGAACGAAATTTTAAATTAATATCTTGAGCAAAGATCTCACAAGGGAACTGGAATTAGATAAAATAGAAAAAAATCAATATCTCCATGAATTACTATGTTGCTCTAATCGTTATCATTTGCCAAATTTAAGCAAAACCAGAAGCTATGCGCTAGAGGTTACTTGGTTCAACGCTGTACGCTAGATAATCACGTCTAAGTATACTCTCTCTCTCTCTCTCTGTAAAAAAAAAAAAAAAAAAAAATCCTGGGTATTCAGGTGAACGTGATTCCCGTGTCAACATTGACTGACTTTGAAAAAAGAAACCCACAAAATTACTGAATATAATTGGTTTACTTGTAAGTATCTACATAGTATTTTACTTAGTGTTAAGTAGAATACCGTGTAAATACTTACAATTATTTCAAGTTTCCAAAGAGGAACGTGAAACCGAGAGCGTCGAATATCTGCCAAGTTTTGACGTTCCTATCGTGATTTGGCAGCTTCCTGTTTTGCAATACGCGGAGCAAGACTATTATATTATATTATAAATAAATAAACAATATTCGTGAGGTCTTGAACAGACTAGACTCTAGAATATAACAGACCCATCCAATATTCTGATCGTGGACACTTCTTGAGACTAGGTACAGACATACACCAAGAACCACATTCACCCGAAGATAGACCTATTCGTGTAAACCATTCATCGGCCTATACTGTATACAACTTTCAAAACACAGGTGGTATTCTGGTCTACACAAACCGGGAGACGAACGCTACAAAATGAAAGACTTTTCGTTCACTAAAATCAAAGATGATTCCATCTATACTCTGTTTTTTTCCATCTGTCCATCCGCCTGTAGCGTTTGCGTATGGTAACACTGCGTCCCGGGCTCTAGATTGTTACGCTGTGTGTAAGTTTTAGGTAAATAAACGAATATCTGGGAGTACATTTGCAACTGAAAAGTGTTTTAATAATTTACTGTATGCAAATTACACAGTTAATATTCGAAATAGGATATTATTATAATTGTTGATGTAAGCTGAATGTAACTATTTAAAGCCCGGGATGCAGTGTTACCATACGCAAACACCATAGGCTGGTGGACAGATGGAAAAAACCGAGTATAGTGCTTATCTCTTCCTTCTCGTCCTCCTTATCGTTATGTTGTTGTTGTTATTTTCCTTCTTCTTCTTCACTTTCCTAAGCGATCAGTTCCTCGCTCTATCGGGTCACTAAAATCAAAGATGATTCCACCAAGTGCTCTCTTCCTCCTCCTCCTCCTCTTGTTGTTGTTGTTGTTGTTATCGTTCTTCTTCTTCAACACTTTCCTAAGCGATCTGCTCCTCGCTCTATCGGTTCACTAAAATCAGAGATGAGTCCACCTAGAGCTCATCTCCTCCTCCTCCTCTTTATCCTCTTGTTGTTGTTATTCTTCTTCTTCAACACTTCCATAAGCGATCAGCTCCTCGCTCTATCGACAAAGGAGGCCTTCAAGGTCCCGCCGTACATAATCGACCTTTGGATCTTGACTTTGCTCTCTTCGCTGGCCTGGATGATGAGCCAGCTGAACTCCGAGTAGAACAGCGGGTGATTAGACCCGAGGCCGGACTCGAGGATCTCCTCGGCTTCCTGCAAGTGCCGGAGGGCCGAGTCCCACTCCATGTTGTTCGACTCGATCTTGGCCAGTTTCAGGAGAAACAGACCGTAGGTGGGATGCTTCGGGCCGTAGTAGTGTCTGGGAGGTATCGATAAACAAGTTAGTGAGATGGATTCAGAATGAGATAAAAATAGATAATAACAAAACAAAAAGTTATAAGTTTTTAATTGAAACATTTATAAAGCAGAAAAAGTAATAATTACGATTGACAACAGCGCCTATTAGAGAATTCAGGGTCAAAAGTTTTATATATGTATGTATAATATATAATTAATTATTATATATATTATATATATATATATATTATATATATATATATATATACAGTACATACATACATACATATATATTTTTGTAATTAAATAAATGTAAATATTTACTTGTATATACTCATATAATACAACTGAAAAAAATATTTTCCATATTCCCCAGCACCTCATCAAATATACCACAATACAAGACGATACGTTGCCTAACAACGAAATAGTCGACAATCGTCATATAAAACATCGCAGAACCGACCTTATGGCAGAGTGGTTCTTCCTGGCGATTCCTAGGGCGGTGAGCCACCCCCTCAGGTTGATCGTTGCCGTCAGAAGGGCGTCCAAGGACTTGGCGCGAAGGATATTCAGAGGGTGGAACATGTCGCTTTGTTGGTCCACCACCTCCCGCCACACTTCGAAATCTGAGGGAATTATGAGGTGTTAAAAAAGTATATTCTCTCTCTCTCTCTCTCTCTGTGTGTGTGTGTGTGTGTGTGTGTGTGCTTTCAGTTCTCTAAATTCTCATTTATTTGGAGTTTCGTAAATTTGGAGAATATGGAGTTAAGACATTGCACTTAGTGGTATATACATACTGGTCAGTCTTTTAAAAGATTCAGGAAAAATTACTAACTTCAATGGAACGTTTGGCAAAGATGGAAACTCGTACTACAGAGGAACATTAAGCTACAGTAAGATGAAATGTTGCTTTCGTGAGCACCAGCAATAGGAAAATCAACAGAAAATTTGCATTTATAGGGTGCAAGAGCAAGAGCCCGTGCTGGCATAAGGCTAGTTAAATCAACAACGTAAGAAAGTTAGACCACAAGCTAGCAAGTTAGTTTAGTACTATGACTTAGCGATAGACATAGGAAAAAAAATAACTAAAATTGATCAAACAAGCAAAGCTACAGATTAATAATTAATGGAAATGAAACAAACAGATGAGGAGAGAGAAATAGCCAATGAATTAAGTCAGTAAACGAACAACGACTATAGTCGATTCATTTAAGGTAGATTCTTGCGCCTACGAGACGTTTGTTTGGCGGCCTCTGATTGGCTGGTAGCGGGAGGCAGACTGCTCGCTCAGCGGGTCATATTTTCGTTTGTAGCTTAGAAAACTAGCAATATGTTTACATTTCTTCATTTATCTCACGTTTTACAAAAGATAGGAAAGTTTTGGTCATACCAAAGGATTCAGTATTAAATGTACAATTAATGAATCTTTTCCTGAAATCAGTAAGTTAAAATACAAAGGAATTACAACGAGTAGAAGTGAAGGGAGAAACATTTCATTCTTTATACCTGTTTTTATTCATCATCGGATTTTGCATAATTCACAAGATCAAGATAAAATGAAATCTTGTTGTTTTAAAACAACTAAGATCACCCTGAATACGCTGGTGCTTTCAGATTTTAAATACGTGTAATATGTAAAGAGAAAAATGAAGAATATGTCTTATTATGTTGCATCCGTGCTTGACTCGGTTTGACAATAGTGCCGACTGCCGAGAGACGCAAGATATCGTTGGGTCTGGTCCTCTCAGCTAGAGCCGTTGGCGTGTTGGCAGTTGCCAATTGGCGATATGAGAAGTTTGCAGTTTCGAGACTATGTATTTACCGAATTATTATGTAATTACATTTTCTATAAATAAATGTATAGAATTCCCATTATGACTTTCGAACATTTTTAAAAAGTAAATAATCAGATGGATGCATCTGGGTGTTGGCTTCAATTTAGTCTAAGTGAGAAATGTACATGCTTTATGAGGCTCACTGATAAATAACAGAACTTGTTTCTCTGGCCAATAACATCAAAAGCTAATGGTTTTCATATGTTCACTCAATAAAACAAAAGTACAAATGTTTATTTCTTACCATAAAATTTGAAAAATGTTGACGATGTAACGAATATATATACTGTCTTTTTCAGAATTGCTTGAGTTACTCTTACACCAGAATGTTTATCTCCTTTATATACATGTTACACTTGACAACATGTCTACAACAATGTTTAGGAAAAATTTGCTTAGTTTTCTCCTGAGGTAGTTGATATTCTTGAATCACTTAATTCATACCTGAGTTAGAATAGCTCCCGTAACCGTTCCCACAGCCCTCATAATTGTATATATATATATAGTACATGTAGGATAATGAGACTAATCAGAAGACTGTTATATCATCATCCTTTTTATTACAAAAAGAATGGAAATTCATGCAGATATATTATGTCATAAACACAAAAGAAACTCATACACAGTAGGCTTACATTGGTATGTCATTAGGCTATCGATATGAACAAAAAGAAATTAAAATTTTAACAAATTTTCTTAACGTCATCACTATTTAAAAATAAATAAAGGAAAATCATGCATATATACATAATCATGTCATTACCTATTGGAACAAAAAGAATGGGAATTATAAAGATACATTGATATCCCCTTTTCTATTACAACCAAGTAAAAAGAATTATAAAACAGATATGTACATTGTTATGCCATTAAATATTAAAAAAAGGAAACTCATATGGATATACTGTAGTTATGAAATTGCCTATCTAAAAATTGGAAAAACTATAGAAACACTGTTAGGTCTTCAACTTAAAAAAAATAATAATAATATGGAAAATTCATTGATATATATCATCACTGGTCAGTGTCATCCTCCCCTTAAATTTATCAAATTATCATCACTGTCAGTTTCGTCATCAATGTCAATAACAAAACTTTCAAACTATGCTCTCTAGCAACATCTTTCCTCTTATAATCATCTTCTAATTTCTTAACGTGGTGAAAACATTTCTTCCAGTCTTCTGTTGTAACTTTGTCTATCGCCAGTCTCGTAAGCTGCTCAACAGTTTTCAAAGATTGATTTGCATTAGAGTTATTTTTTCTGATATCCCCCTTTATTTGAGCCCATATAAGTTCTATGGGGTTAAACTGACAATAATATGGTGGCAGTCTGAGCACATCATGACCATTTGCACGGGCTATCTCATCTATCACAAACCTCTGTTTTTCTTTGTGACACTTGGCAATCTGCCAGCAATTTTGGCTTTTGTTGCTGATGGGTCGTGGGTGACGTTATTAGAAGAAAGCCACTGTATGACTTCACTTTTTCTGTTGCTGGTTTGTTGGCACTTTATTTTCTATTTTGCTATGGTAGGGAGCATTGTCCATTATGATTAGAGATCTATCTTCTATATTAGGCAATAGTTGTTCCTTAAACCACTTTAAAAACCTTTCATGGTCCATGGAATCATGGTAGTCCCTTTGGCACCATTTTTTGACCTAAATAACAATAGCGCATCTTTGACAAACCCCTTCTCACTCCCCGCGTGCACCACAATAAAATCTTGACCCCTTTTCCAGTCTTAAGTTTGGGTCCTATTTCGCCTTCACCCGTTGTCCAACACTGACGTACACTTTCATTTTGGTTTATCCAAGTTTTCATCAAGGAATACTTCAGGTTTACGTTTCAGTTGGACTACAATTCCTATTCTTTTCAATTAACCGTAGGTATTCAGTTCTCGCTGCCACTATATCATCACGTTCCATTAAAATTGCTCTTCCACTCGTCACTTTTTTGTACCGGAATCCCAAGCCCTCTCACAATTTTCCATAACGTTGTTCTTCCACCATTAAACTTTACCGGGTCTTCCTTCACTTTTTCCAGTAGGGCATCTAACGTTGGGAGCTCTCCTCTCTCGTAAAAAGACAAAATCTCCTTCCGAATACACTCATTTTCAAAACTATCCACCTTGTCCTTCACTCGGATCCTCTTTCTGGGATATACAGGTGAAGCGAAGGGGACCGTTACCACATTCAGATGACTGTCGCTTGATTTTTTTTCACTGTGTTGGTTGGCACTCCTGTAGCTTTTGGCGGTCTTCTCAAATACTTCATTTCTTGAGTCTGCTCCCCACTGTGAGCTGAAGTAACGATGAACATTCTTATAATGTTGCGAGCTTGACTTGCAAATCTGGAAACGGTGCGACGAATGATGCTGTCATCTTGAGACATCTGCTTGAAAAGAAAAAAAAATCTTGCTTTAGTTCGTTGCTGTTTATTGCTCCACTGAGATTATATTTCATATCCCTCAATTAAGTCTCTGATATCTCTTAAGTTTTTGGTGAAAATATATTCATATAAGAAAATTAGAAACAATATGTTGGAAACCAACCTCATTAAAACTAAGGATGAGCTGAAGAGTGCGAAGTACGTCCGTAGATTTCAAATTCATTCCTGGACTGAATTTCCCGCCCGCGGCCAGCCTACACCTCCAACGATACCATATTGCATCCATCTGATTATTTACTTTTTTTTATCAGATATGTCCAGAAATACGGGACATATATGATATTTGAGTAAAATGTTCGAAAGTCATAATGGGAATTCTATGCATTTATTTATAGAAAATATAAGGACATAATATTTCGGTGAGTAAACATAGTCTCGAAACTGCAAACTTCTCATATCGCCAATTGGCAACTGCCAACACGCCAACGGCTCTAGCTGAGAGGACCAGACCCAACGATGTGTCTCGGCACTATTGTCAAACCGAGTCAAGCACGAATGCAACATAATAAGACATATTCTTCATTTTCTCTTTACATATTACACGCATCTAAAATCTGAAAGCACCAGCGTATTCAGGGTGATTTTATTGTTTAATAACACAAGATTTTATTTTATCTTGATCTCATGAATTATGCAAAATCCGATGATGAATAAAAACAGGTATAAAGAATGAAATGTTTCTCCCTTCACTTCTACTCGTTGTAATTCCTTTGTATTTTAACTTATTGATTTCAGGAAAAGATTATTTAATTGTACATTTAATACCGAATCCTTAGGTATGACCAAAACTTTCCTATCTTTTGTAAAACGTGAGATAAATGAAGAAATGTAAACATATTGCTAGTTTTCTAAGCTACAAACGAAAATATGACCCACTGAGCGAGCAGTCTGCCTCCCGCTACCAGCCAATCAGAGGCCGCCAAACAAACGTCTCGTAGGCGCAAGAATCTACCTTAAATGAATCGACTATAGTTACCCGGATGATTTTCGTCAAGATCTTGTAGCTTGTTCCTGGCGAGAACTGCGGAGCATTTGTAGTCTTGACGTAGGTCTTCCTGCCAATCTGAGAATCCACAAGCTGAACATGGTCCCAGGTCTGCGCTGGATTTCTCGTTTATGTAGACTGGGTTCTCGCAATTTGGGTTCCCTGAGGAGGAGAAGAGAGTAGAGGTGGTATTTATTAAATGAGAGAGAGCGAGAGAGAGAGAGTAGTTCCAGTTTCACTTAGATCAAGGTTTCTGATGTCATGTCTTGTTTCAGCTAAACAAGACGTACATGTCATCTCTCTCTCTCTCTCTCTCTCTCTCTCTCTCTCACACACACACACACACACACACACGCAGACTCATTTAGGTCTAGGTTTCTGCTGGCAGGTCTGCTATCAACTTACTAGACTATTGGTGTCAACCAAACAAGGTGGACGTCACTTCACCGATTCACAGATTTAAGACGAAAGACATTAATGTATCATTCTCCTTTCCTCTGTGATAATGACTAATAAAAACTTGTTTTATGTTAACACAAGCAAGAAATGAGAAAAAGACTCGAACTTACCACACGCTACAGTGGACATCATGCGATCGTACTGATCATCCTTGCATATTCGACAGTCACAGAGGAAAAAATAATGGTCCTTCAGGTACAGTTGTCGGTAGGCACGAGTATTCATGGAGTCGATGTAGCTAATCCTGACCTGTAGACGAATAAAAAAGGGAAAAAATCAACATAAAGTACGGCTAAAGCTGGCAATGATTTTGAAAAGACTTAGGTCTATCTATGAACATCATTTTAAAGGTGAATACGTTCTTGATTCGGATAACATTGGTTTAGAAATGACGACTGATGATTGTCTAGACATAAATGTGACTTGTTTTTTATTTGAAAACCAACTGAGTCTCCCAGACTGTATAAATTTGACAGTATAGTCGACAAGTTTCTCTACATAATACTGCTGACAGTTTATCTCTCTTCTGTTAACTGTGTATCAAATAAAAGCACAAGTTCCTTTAGCTACCTCAGATACAGTTAGGCCTACTCTTCGTCCTTGCCATTGCTAAACATTCGATTCCATTAGCTTGGTCCTGCTAAATGTCAAAACACACAGCTTTCCTTCCTGTAACATCATATAATTCATACATTGTGTATGTATTATATGATTTTTAAGGTTACATGTGTGTACAATGTGTATAGCTACACATATCTGGCAATCAAAGCATGTATTCGAAGGCTACATCTATACATGTTCACCATACAATCACACACAAAGACACGTCGTCAAATATACACATTTATGTAGACAAACGTATAATGACACACATACATATACACCAAAATACAACCAGGATAAACTCGTCTTCATTAATTAATATCCTTAAGAGGCAATGTGGAGTTAGCGCTGTTTACCAAAGTGTCATGGTGGTCTGGTAAGTCACTTCAGCAAAAGAAACCGATCGAGTTAACGTTAGCGATCAATCATGTCATGCCTATCATCAGTTCAGTCGTGGTAAACACTAAACAGTTGTGAAAATACATTTACAGGTTTACTTGTTGATCTACGAGGAAAAGGTCGTGCTGGCATAAGGCCGGTTTAATGTAGAACAAAAGCAGAACGTAATTTACGTACTACAATACGGCAATAAGATTAGTAACGGGTACGTATAGATTTATATGTTGATGTAGTACACATTGCCAATGGCATGCAACAATATATGAATATATTTCTACAAATTAATAATTCTTATTGTTATTATGTATATCTATTTATAATCTAAAGGTGTATTCGTGAACTTCACTCGTTCTTTCACATGATTCACTTAACTACGGCCTAGTAGTAGTTCCTTTTATAATAAGTTTCCCTTCTTGAACATATTGCACCCTAATGAGCTGTTCTGTAGTTTTACCCCATATCATACCCTAATTCTGTTTATTTTAGCATAACTGATATATTATCACATTTGTAATTGCTTGTACATTATTCTATAGTATGATTTATCTTCCCCTGCCAGATTGAGTTCGGATGTGGCTACCCATTACTACTTAGCGCTGCAAAATACATCTTCTAGCTGACAGGAAGTCTTCTAAGTTCTAAGTTCTGTCAGGCTTTAGGTAAGCTAAGAATGTATGCACAGTTAATACTATAAGGTTCAGTGGCAACCAATCCTTCATTCATGTAGGATGATGCGCCCAAGGTTAGGTTAGGCTAGGATGAACAGGGTGCATAAAAACAGATCCCAAAGTACCCTATTCTGTAGTATTCTGAGCCATAAATACTTGTAATGGGTACTGGACTTTATAGGACACCCTTGAGTATCTCAACCAAGTCCCAACTAATCACACATGCTTAATTTGCATTATTGGTTAGGTTTTATGTGTACTTACTTGTCATTTCCACATTGCTTGTACCTTTTAAAGCATTGATTTTGTTCTTAGTTATGATTTTTAATGATTAGATAAATGAATTATGTATTTTTCCAACTTTTTTGTTTTTTCAATTTTGGGTTTATTATTTCAGTTTCTATGGCATTATTCTTCCCATTTTTCTACCCTAAGACATCAGTTTCCCACCATTTCCCATAATTGCTAATCAAGGTACTGTATAGGAGAAGCGTAAAGATGCACAAGGCATCAGATAAGCGATCTGAAAAATATACAGTATACTTAATTTCTCAGGTGAATTAAATGTGATATTACAACCCAATTCTTTCTGGGACAACCTAAGGCATCATGGTGTAGCCTACAATATGGTGGTTGTTTTAGGGAACTGTTTTGGGTGTTATTCATTGTACTGTGATCCTGAAATTTAGGAAGCATTATTGTATATATTGTGCAGTATGTGGACTGATATTGTGGTTATTTGCGTCCAGAGTTTACTCAGTATTGCTTTGGATAGTATGCAAAACTATACCCTGAAATTTAAGGGATCATTACCTTGTGTATTGTGAAATATTGTGTCCTAAAAGTTAGGGATCTTTTGCTGTGGGTAATATGTACTACTGTGCCCTGAATTTTGGGGGCATTAGGATATTATACAGAGTAATACCCTGAGCTTTAGTATGCATTACTTAAGGTGTAGGGAGCATCATTTTTGCTAACATTATACATATCATATACTGGGCTATGGTATTCAGGAGAATGTACTGCTAGTAATAGTAGCCTTTGACTTAAAAAAAATGTCACAACGTTAAACGAGTATTATCATTAGAACAAGTTATTTTTTATTCGAAATAAACAACAAAGGAAGCATTGCTTGATGATTGATTGATTGATTGCGTATTATATCTGGCGTGACAACATCTGGGTAATTGACACCGAAATAAATTAAATAGAAAAATTTAAATTTTTGATAAATTTCTTATATCTGGTTAGTCTTGTATGACTGGGAAGTTTAGCTCTTAGTTTCATGTTTCAAAAATTGAAAGATTCTGTAGGTTGTGACTGTAGTAGGCCTAGGTTTTTGAAAATTATTACAAGAATTACACACTTGTTAAACGTTATTGTCATATTGGCGTGAAGACTTTGGGATTTCAGGCGATTATATTATGTCATTGTTATCGCGTTGTTTATTTTCGTCTCGGCTAACGACTTGTAGTAGCAGACCACCTATCTGTTGACAGTGTTACCACTTACCATTTAATTCAAAATACGTTAGTTAACCAGTGAGCTGCAGAGTTGCCGTTGTTCGCTCTTTACTTGAAAAAATGCATTGTCGTATTGCTTGATTACGTTAAAATGATGATTGGTAGAATTATATAAGCTAACGTGAATTGCAAGCATGTTACGTTTCTCCTCTCTCTCTCTCTCTCTCTCTCTCTCTCTCTCTCTCTCTCTCTCTCTCTCGTGTAAATGAATAGCCAAGGGTTGGTTTCTTGCATGATTACGCAAAATTTGCTGATTGGTAATTATGAGTGAACATATTCAAGATAACGTGAATTACAGACTTATTGGCTCTCTCTCTCTCTCTCTCTCTCTCTCTCTCTCTCTCTCTCTCTCTCTCTCTCTCTCTCTGTGACAGGCTTGTTCTATTTCCATCATGCGAATAAAGCCGTGGGTTTGTTTACTTGCCAATAAGTACTGGGACGTGACTCAGTTTCTTGACAAGGAAACCAGACGAGTAGGATTTGACTCACGGTAAATCACCCCCCCCGCCCCCCCCCCCCCCCCCCCCCCCCACCCCCCCCCCCCCCCCCCCCCCCCCCCCCCCCCCCCCCCCACCCCCCCCCCCCCCCCCCCCCCCCCCCCCCCCCCCCCCCCCCCCCCCCCCAGTCCGACACCACCCTGACTCCAACTCTCTCTCTCTCTATCTCTCATATTGAAATTAGTCAGTGAACATATATAGTCTTTATGCGCTTTCTTCATGATCCCTAGTCGCTAGACACAGTTTTCAAAGATTTATTTTATTTTGGAATTATTAATTGATTGGAACAATAATAAGTAATTAAATGATATTGGTTGATAGGTAATCGAGGGGAGCTACTTTACAGTTATTTTAATTGTTTATTATGCTTTTATTTGTTATTGATTTTTCCTAGGTAATTAGAATGTTATCATCATGCTTTATGAGTGGTAATGGTAGTATTATATATATATATATATAGATATATATATATATATATATATATATATACATATATATAACAAATCATATATATATATATATATATTATATATATAGGTATAGTATATATATATATGGTTATATATATATATATATATATATATATATAATGTATCATATATACATGACATATATATAGATATATTATATATATGTATATATAGTGTATATATATATATATATATATATATCATATATATATCTATATATATATATAATGTATACATAGTATACATGATATATATATGTATATAATATATATATGTATAATATATATATATATGTATATAATATCTATATATATATAGATATATATATATATATATATATATATATATATATATAGTATATATATATATATATATAATATATATACTACTACTAATACTAATGCCACAGTCCTGCAAATCCTTCCATTAATAACGAAAACGGGTAAAGAAAACGGGGATAAGGCACAAATCAACATCCAAGTCCAAGATGAGATTTAGTAATGATACTATAGTGAACATGCATCTAAATAGCCACCGGTTTCTCTCTCTCTCTCTCTCTCTCTCTCTCTCTCTCTGTCATTATCTGTATACAATATCGAGAGATAAAGCCATTTTGATGGCATTCCAATCAGCCATTTCGACATGCTATGATGACGAGACGAAATGGCTTATTCGATAAACGTCACTTTGGCTACGATGGACGGAGTCCATGTCTGTATGTCTGCCTGTCTGTCTGGGTGTGCAAGTCTGAGGCAGTGAGAGATGGTGTGTCATGGGTTCTAAAAATGTAGTGGGGAGGGGGATTTGGTAGTTCTGAATGGGATGGAGGAGATCACCAGGTAAGTTCTTATCAAGGTCATTATCCATACTACCTAACCTGAGGTAACTTAAGGTTGGTGCTGTCCATATGTATACAAGTACGCGATATTTTATTTAGTCTAGCAATTTTATTTACTTTACAAATAGTAGATACTATAGCTAAGCATCTCGATATTAATTTTCAAAATGCTGTTATATTGATTATTTTCGTCTTATTTACTTTGTCAGTAGATTCAGTAGCAAAAGCATCTTGTTACACATCTCAAGAAGGTCCTGATGTTATATTGAACCCAGATACTCGGTAAATAATTTTCTATTGGTACTTTTAATATTTACTGAGGTAATGCCAAGATGGTAATCACAGGTATCGTCTGCTTCTCATATCACTCAGTGTCATTATTGCATCTAGATTAACATCTGCGTTATGTAATTTATTTCTATAACTGCCATCTGTAGATGGCCAAATGTATTTATGAGTTTTCACAGGAAGAAGTTTATAAATATCGCATTCCGGAATTTGACACCTGCATCTATACTTTGATCACATGGCACAGAAACGCAAGGTGACAGAGAGATAGATAGATACCTTTGTGAATACCAAACTACATGTGAGAGATTGGCCGTTTTATTTACGTAAACAAGAAGAAAAATAACATATGATTTTCGACTCAATTTTCTGGACTCTAGATGACAGACGCCATTGCTTGCTCGCTCGCTCGGAATGCGGAGCTTATTATTTTGATTTTTCTTAATAGCTTCGTTCCCTTTTGGAATTTCAAATGATGGCCTAGAGAATGTAATGGGCGTATTATTATCGTTGTCGATTGCATATAAATGTCAGGGTTGTTGATGTCACCGAAGGCAGTTGGGATAATATGGTTTATAGAAAGGAATTATCGAATACGAAGACGATGAGATGAAGAAGGAACGCTTTGATATATGATGAGCTTTCGGAATATATATATTATATATTATATATATATATATATATATATATATATAAAATGTTTTTCTACTAATGCACCAGTATAATATGCCTTTTGTTTATATATCCTTGTAAGACATCATCTGTCCATATTTTACCAGGGAACAGGGCCACAGAAGGAAGTGCTTGACATATATATGGTTGCAACGTTCAAGTAGTGTTATATGGGCATTTCATTCATACATATATATATTTATATATATATATATTTATATATATATATTATATATATATTATTATATATATATATTATATATATATATATATATATATATAGATAGAATATATATATATATATATATATATATATATATATATTTATTTATATATATATATATGTATATAACTATATATAAATATATATTTAAATATTTTATATATATATGCTTAAAAAATCACAGTAGATGCACGTGACTTCATAAATAAGCGAATACCACGGGAAATGATAGTCAGAAATCCAAGCGCTTCGTCTTTACTCAGACATCGTCAAGGAGCTACTAAAGTACAATTGGAGAGGAAGGTCTCAGATACAAACAAGATCAGGAATACCAGATGGTTAATTATCAAAAGGGTAAAAATAAAAAATTAAAAGGGATAATCCAGGATTATCGGATATCACACGGTCACAAACTTAAACAGATTCTGACCCTAACCGAAATTACAAAGTATCTTTACAGTCCAAAACATGTAAAAACTGAATATATTAATTTTGTTGCTTATATTTATCTACAACTTTTTTCATTATGAAAGCATCAAGTTTAAATAAACCAAGACTTAAATTTAGAACATTTCTATTATTTGACTTGATAAAACAAGATTCAATGATATTCCTTTTAACTGTGCCATTACATGGGACTAAGGCTCTTGGTTGACTCCAGTTAATAGGATGGTCTAAATCTCTCATATGTACGAATAATGCATTCGATATTTGCCCAGTTCTCACAGAATATTGATGTTGCTTGAGACGCTGTGAAAGAGATTTGCCGGTCTGTCCGTAATAGACTTTATCACACTTTTTGCAAGGAATTTCATATATGCAGCATGGAAGATCTTTAGTTGCATTTTTGATCACTAAACTCTTGACATTAATATTACTGAAAACAACATTTATGTTAAAAAGCTTTAAAATTCTAGGAATATCTAAAAACCTTTCATCATAAGGTAATTTTATAATGTTGTACTTTAGTAGCTCCTTGACAATGTCTGAGTAAAGACGAAAGCGCTTGGATTTCTGACTATCATTTTCCCGTGGTATTCGCTTATATATATATATATATATATATATATATATATATATATGTATGATGTATGTATGTATGAAATGCCCATATAACACTACTTGAATGTTGCAACATATGTCAAGCACTTCTTTCTGTGCCCCTGTTAGCTGGTAAAATGATGTCTTACAAGGGTGAATATACAAAGCATAGTATACTATTATATTATAGTAAAAGACTTTCATATATATATATATATATATATATATATATATATATATGAAAGTCTTTTACTATAATACAACATACATCAAAGCGTTCCCTCTTCATCTCATCGTCTACGTATTCGATAACTCCTTTCTAAAAAAAAAACAATATTATCCCAACTGCCTTCTGTGAGATCAACAACCCTGACATTTATATGCAATCGACAACGATAATAATACGCCCATTACATTCTCTTAGCCATTGTTTGAAATTCCAAAAGGGAACGGAGCTATTGATAAAATTAAATCAATAAGCTCTGCGTGCAAACAAAGTTACAGCCACGAAGGAAAAGTGAAACAATTGAGATGTTTAACTTTTCCTTCGTGGTTGTATCTTTGTTCGTGTAAACCAACATGTTTTTACTTTTTTCGTGATAAAAATGTATATATATTTTTATATATATATGGGTCCTTGTAATCCAGAGAATATAATCAGGTTCGATCCCCAATGGAGACGGAAGACTCACTAACAGGTTCCATCCCCGTATACGTTTCATATCATGAGTGGTGATTAAGTCTATCTCTGTGGGATTGAACCAGGGTATCGAAGGGTGTGTGGGCTAGCAACTTCATCTCAAAAAAAAAAAAAAAAAAAAAAAAAAAAATTAAAAAATCTTTGTTAACCCCGAAGGTTAATACCTGCGGGAATCGCTACACGCGGGTTAATTATGATTTGATTTTGACATCTGATTTCTGCTGCATCTCATTATATATTACATTTCAGGTTCTCCCGTTTTCTATGTTATTATTATTATTATTTTATTATTATTATTATTATTATTATTATTATTATTATTATTATTATTATTATTATTATACTAGGGGTTAATTATGATTTTATTTTGACGCCTGATTTCTGCTGCATCTGATTTACAGATTACCTGTCAGGTTCCTGCCGTTTCTGTATTATTATTATTATTATTATTATTATTATTATTATTATTATTATTATTATTATTATTATACCTGGGGTTAATTATGATTTTATTTTGACACCTGATTTCTGCTGCATCTGATTTACAGATTACCTGTCAGGTCCTGCCGTTTTCTATATATTATTATTATTATTATTATTATTATTATTATTATTATTATTATTATTATTATTATTATTATTATTTCTTATTATATTATCTTATTATGTGGGTAGTAGACCCTCTTTCAAACTGTTGTTATTGAAGCTGAATTAATTTTTTATAGTTTAATCTATTTTTTAAATAACTGTCTTTCCTTTATTATTATTATTATTATTATTATTATTATTATTATTATTATTATTATTATTATTATTATTATTATTGTTGTTGTTGTTGTTGTTGTTGTTATTCAGAAGATGAACGGCTATTGGTTGCAGGTCCACAATAATATCGCATGTGAAGTATAAAGTCTAATAGATAATGAAAGCTTTCGAACCTTATACTACGTTCATCTTCAGTCAAGTGAACATTATGACTTTAAAAATCTGTCGAAGTAAACTTCTTAACAGGACAATTCCACAATGTTTACTTCGACGGATTTTTAAAGTCATAATGTTCACTTGACTGAAGATGAACCCAGTACAAGGTTCGAAAGCTTTAATTATCTATTAAAGACTTTATATACTTCACATGCGATATTATTGTGGACCTCCAACCATTGTCATCCTTTTCGACACTGAAAATTGTGACCACTATGAACGCTATTCATAGGGAATAAGCCCACCAAAGGGGCTACTGACTTGAAATTCAGCCTTCCAAAGAATATGGTGTACATTAGAAAGAAGTTACAGAATGTCAAAGGAAATACAGAGATAAGAGATCAGCTATTGAAACAGGAAAAGTAATTTAAGAAACTGATAGATTAATATATAAATTTCTGTTAACGAAATACAGAGATATAAGAGGTCAGTTATTGAAAAAGTAAAAATAATCTAACACAGATTAATAGATAAAAATGAAAAGCAGAATGCAAGAATAGATTTTTGTAACGCATTTGATCTTCGCCCTAATGTTTTATTTATTTTTTATTTTCATATTTTGCTTTCCTCATAAGAGATCAGTTATTGAAAAAAGAAAAATAATTTAACAAATAGATTAATAAATAAAAATGTAAAGCAGAATACAAGAATAGTCTTAGTAATGCATTGCGTCATCGCTCGAATGTTTTTATTTTATTTATTATTATATTTTCCTTTCCTCATTTGCATGACTGCAAAGCGCCTCAGTGGCGTGGTCGGTACGGCGTTAGCCTTCCACCTCGGTGGCCGCGAGTTCGATTCTCGGGCATTCCATTTAGGGGTCAGAGATGTGTATTTCTCTGGTGATAGTAGAAGTTCACTCTCGACGTGGTTCGGAAGTCACATAAAAAGCCGTTAGTCCCGTTGCTGAATAACCAAACTGGTTCCATGCAACGTAAAAACACCGTACAAACAAACAAACAAGGCTGCATTTGGCATCTGTTTCAAAAGGGTTAACATCTGCCACATAACTCGTGACTTATGCTCTGTGATCATCGGAGCGCGAGTTTGGCACTTGCCAGGCAGTTGATAGCTCGTTTCCAAGTATTTAATTTTTTCGCATAATTTGTTTTTATTTGATTAAGTCTTACGTGGGTTCACATTCGATGATTTGCGCAGTCTTAATTGTCAGTATATTTTCACGGTGGTGGGATAATTTCAACTTAACTTTCACTGCACAATTTTGGATTGAACGTTTTTCAGTGTAAAATTTTCAGGAGGTTATTGTATTTATATTTTTCCAGCAGTAGCCAGTACGTCGATATACATATATATATATATATATATATATATATATATATATATATATATGTATATATATATATATATATGTGTGTGTGTGTGTGTATATATATATATACATAATTATATATATATAATATATATATATATACATATATTATATATATATATATATATATATATATATATATATATATATATATATATATATATGGGGATACAATCCACAATGAAGTAAAATCCTCTTGTAGTTATAATATATATTCTTGTACAGGATTAAAGCTTTCGACCATCACCTGTGGTCTTGTTCACTAGTGAACAAGACCACAGGTGATGGTCGAAAGCTTTAAATCCTGTACAAGAATATATATTATAAACTACAAGAGGATTTTACTTCATTGTGGATTGTATCCCCATTTACTTAGAGGTACGACATAGTACCTGGCTTTGCATATATATATAATATATATATATATATATATATATATATATATATATATATATATATAAATTATATATATATATCTTAATTACATATATATTCTCTTCCTTTTAGTTTCACTTTTCTCTATCTGGTGATGATTAGCTTAAAGCGAGATTGGGCAAAATATATACATAACTGTGGATTTTTTTTATTTTTCTCAGTGATAATAATAATAAAATAATAATAATAATAATAATAATAATAATAATAATAATAATAATAATAATAATTCTGTATTTCCTTATACCTACCGCTGCGTCTTTTAAAAGAATTCCATATTCTATGGAAACTTGAATTCCAAGTTAATGGCTCCTGAAGACTTGTTCCACGTGAATAGGGTTCATCTTCTGAATGATAATAATAATAATGACCTCATAGATCCCAGCTCTCTGCCTAACTTTTAAATTTAAATACAGATTTAAAAAAAAAATATTAGATCTCGCCTACCAGGTTAAGATCCAAGTCCGGCCAGTCGACTAGCGATCGTATGACGAGCCGATTTCCGATGAAGCTCACGAAGGCGTTGGCCACGCAGGAGTGGTCGAAGACTGAGGCCGCCAGGTAGATGCTGGTCCCTATGGGAGTCAGGTGGTCGTCCAGCAAGCAGAAGCTGTTTACCATCACCTGGAAGAGAGTGAGAGAGATAGGTTAGGTGTTGATGGGGAGGTATAGCACTTTAGCCTGTTAGCATGTTAGCAATCTCAGCAGTAGTTAGCAGAGATTAAGGGGTGGACCTTTCGTCCCTTAGATGGCACAGTGTCGAGTATCCATTTCTATCTCAGTAGTATTTAGCAGCAGTTAGCGGGTGGACGTTTCATCCCTTGTTCTGGCGAAGTGTCGAGTTTGCATTTTTATCTCAGCAGTAGTTAGCAGCAGTTATGGGGTGGACCTTTCGTCCCTTAGATAGCAGTGTCCAGTATCCATTTTTATCTCAGTAGTAGTTAGCAGCAGATATGGGGTGGACGTTTCGTCCCTTATTTTGTCAAGGTGTCGAATATGCATCTTTATCTCAGCAGTAGTTAGCAGAGATTAAGACAAAATGTCTTTAGGCAAACTTACATTTTCCCATAAACAAAAAAATTCATAATGATAAAAGGAACACAACCATTTCATTCATATTCTCGCAACCACTGTAACATTTCAACCATCGTTACCTAAATCGTATCTCAGCCAATAAGGACCATTTTTTTTTTTACCTTTTTATGGAAGCACATAGCAGCGAGTGCTTGCAACACGTCACACCATTTGGCAGGAGATGGCCATACCATGAAAAGCAAATGTTCAATTTTAGCCAAAGGTCTCTTTGCCAGTATTCATCTTCCTCTCACAGTCATGATGCATTATCTTAGGAAATTAGAATCTCATCGGAGAATATTTTGAGAATTTACTTATTTATATCTATTTATTCATTAGCTTTATCTATTTTTTCCTTTTCTCATAACTGATCACTTCTTTCTCTCAGGGTAATGATGCATATCTAACCAAATTAGAGGTTTACTTTAGATTAGAGTGAATATTTTTCACGACAAATCCTATTTACAATTCTCTCGTATTTGAATAATTTACTGACATTTTTATTTGTTCATTTATTAACTCGTCAATTCTATTTATTTTCCTTTTCTGATAACTGATCTCTTCTTACTGTACTTGCTATTAAATTCTGTTACTTTTTTCAAATGAGCGCAACATTCTTTGGAAACTTGGATTTCAAGTCAGTGGCCCCTTTGGTGGGCTTGTTCCATTTGAGTAAGGGTTTATCTTATGAATAATAATGATAATAATAATAATAATTCTGTATTTTTTATTACCTTCTGTTCTTAATCATGAACACCATACTCTTTGGAAGCTTGAATTTCAGGTCAGTAACCCCTGTGGGCTTGTTCCATAAGAATGGGGTTAATTTTTTTTTTAATAAATAACGATAATAGTAAAAATAATAATAATCCTATATTTCCTATTACCTTTCGTTATTTCTTTCAGATTAACACCATATTCTTTGGAAGCTTGAATTTCAAGTTAATGACCCTTGTGGTGGGTTTGTTCCATATGATTGGGGTTCATTTTGTGAATAATAATAATAATAATAATAATAATAATAATAATAATAATAATAATAATAATAATAATAATAATAATAATTATGAAAAACTCTTTATCACAGGACTATATATAATCTTCTAAGGGGTCTACAATGTTACAAAAAATTAAAGAAAATAAGAAAAAACTTAATTTTTTTTCTTTCCGATGACTCATCTCTTCTTGCTTAAATTATACACGAACTCTTAATTCTTTTTATTATTGTGGACCCATAAGAACAAAATAATAATAATAATAATAATAATAATAATAATAATAATAATAATAATAATAATAATACAGCTTTGAGTTAGTAGCAATGCGTTGTGTATGTAAGTGGGATTTGCATAAAACTTCAGCTGCTCTGATCATTCATATTTTTGGAATAACTTCAAGGAAAGGTTTGGAATTAGACGTCGAGGTTGAATTCCAAATGAATATTGCGTAATATTCGTTAAGATGTTTGAAGAAAAGAACAGAATTACATTTGGCTGTGTAATTCATTTGGCTACCGATACTTTCTCTCTCTCTCTCTCTCTCTCTCTCTCTCTCTCTCTCTCTCTCTCTCTCCATTGATATATTACTCAATTCATTTCTTTACCACCATTCTTATCGTTTACATAACTCTCCGATATCATTCATTCTTTTATTTAGGAAGACGTCTAAACTACCTTTATCAAATCTGATTTATTTCGGCCACCAGTAAATTCTGGCGAGTTTATTTATACGTCAGGCGCTCCGGGACGGTAAGCAGGTGATGGGATAGGGGGGAGGAGTTCCTCATTCACGAGACGCCGCCAGAATCATCATTATTATCACTATTATTATTGTTCTGAAATCTATATTTTCCTCCGCATTCATGTGACGGTGATCCAGGCTCGTGTAGGGGGGCTTGGGGGTTGGGGGGGGGGGGGCGGGGGTGGGTCTGGGGGTTAATGAGGAAAGGAAGGAAGGGGGGTTGAGAGGGTACATGGGCCAAGGCTTTTGAACAGACACCTGACAGACAAAGGCCACCTGTGAAAACAGCTCCTGATTGTCAGCTGTATGGGAGAATATCAAAATTTATGTGAAACGAGTTAAGAGGTACCTTGATATATCTATATTTGTATTGCCATCTATATGTACATAGGTAAAATAATATTATATATATATATAATATATATATATATATATATATATATATATATATATATATATATATAAATGGTTGGCTGTCACTTAAAGTACACATACATAACCCATTTATGAGCTCTAGTAGAAGGTACTTGAATTGCCGAGAGAGAGAGAGAGAGCTCTGTCACTTTTCCTCCCGTGAATTTTTTATTTGTTAAGTATTAAACTTCAATTATCACTTAATATAACGTGATATCTGATTGTTACTTGAGAATAACTTTACCCAGAGAAATTATAATTAAAAAATGTTATGTCAAGAATTTCCAAAGGCAAGGTAATGGGCTGGTGCATGTCTCTCTCTCTCTCTCTCTCTCTCTCTCTCTCTCTCTCTCTCCGCAATCTCTCTCTAGATAGATAGATAGATAGAGATAGATAGATAGATATGCCACCGTGCGTGTCATATGTAAGAGCTGGGAAGCTCTCTCTCTCTCTCTCTCTCTCTCTCTCTCTCTCTATCTAGGTAGATATGCACCGTGCGTGTCATATGTATGAGCTAGGAATCTCTCTCTCTCTCTCTCTCTCTCTCTCTCTCTCTCTCTCTCTTTTCCAGGTAGATATGCCACCGTGCGTGTCATGTCATATATGAGCTAGAATCTCTCTCTCTCTCTCTCTCTCTCTCTCTCTCTCTCTCTCTCTCTCTCAAGTATCTGCTAAGAGATAGCCAACCATTTATTCAGTCTGATAAATGACAAATTTACGATTGATTAATAAAATAAAGTCATGACGCTATAAATCAGTTATATGCGTCGTAATGTCATTGTAATATCGAGTGGGTTATAATAAATATTTGGTGTCCATGAAATTTAGGCCAGAGTTCGAGCGCTGGAAGACTGGAATGTAATAAAATTTAGGCCAGAGTCGAGCGCTAGAAGACTGAATGGAACAGAAAAATTTGGATCGAGTACGAGCGCTGGAAGACTGGAATGGAACATAAAATTTAGGATAGGGTACGAGAGCTCGAAGACTGGAATGGAACATAAAATTTAGGCCAAAGTCCGAGCGCTGGAAGACTGGAATAGAACATGAAATTTAGGATAGAGTACGAGCGCTGGAAGACTGGAATAGAACGATAGATAGGATAGGTACGAGGCGCTGGAAGACTGGAATGAACATAAAATTTAGGCCAAAGTCCGAGCGAATGGAAGACATGGAATAGAACAGAAAATTTAGGAACAGAGTCCGAGCGTCTGGAAAGTCCACTGGAACTAGAACATAACAATAGGCCAGCAGGTACGAGGCCAGTTCGAGCGCTGGAAGATGGAATGGAAACTAAAATTTAGGTCAGAGTCTTGAGCGCTGGAAGGACTGGAATAGAATAAAATTTAAAATAGGGAAGAGTCGAGCGAGCGTGGAAGACTGGAATGGAAACAGAAAATTTAGGCCAGAGTTCGAGTGGCTGGAAGATTGGAATGGAACTGGAAAAATTTAGGAACAAAAGGGTCCGAGAAGCTGTGGAAGACTGGAATTAGAACTAAAATTTAGGCCAAAGTCCGAGCGAATGGAATAGACTAAAAGGAAATAGAACAATAAAATAAAGGGAGAGTCGAGCGCTGGAAGACTGGAATGGAACAGAAAATTTAGGATAGAGTCCGAGCGCTGGAAGACTGGAATGGAACAGAAAATTTAGGCCAGAGTCCAAGCGCTGGAACCTATGCTTGAGGTCAGTCAGCTCTGGAAGAGAAGTAAAACGAAGTGGGTTGCAACTAGGGGCCGTAGGGACGCCGCAAAGAACCTTTAGGTAAAGCCTACAGTGCACCGCGTGAGTTGCACTAACGGCACTACCCCAACCCCCCCTACAGGGAGCATCTAGGTTAGAGGTGGTACAGGTATCTTTGATCTAAATATTCAACAGATTTTATCCAGAAAGTAAAGTTACAGTTTCTGAACTCCTTGTCACTGCCCTGATAAGATGTTATTTAATGAAAGACTTACGCACGCGAGATTTGATATGCAAGATATACAGTATGCCACGTATATACCTTTGAACATGTCGGCTCTCTCTCTCTCTCTCTCTCTCTCTCTCTCTCAAGAAGACCTCTAACGTGATCCATGGGGATACGTAAACACACTCACACGTACGCACGCACTTACACACTCGCAAAAACACTCAAGGCATTTACCATCATCTTACAAAACCCTTTTACCTGAAATGTAAACAGTCTTCCAACGCCCTCGAAATAATCCAACCGATTTTAGATACCGACGTCGCCCTCTCTTTCATTCTTTCCTTTTTTTTTTTATTCCTCGCAACTCCCTCCTTCTGTTTCTGTCACATATGTGTAAACATTACTTACGCACACACATTTTCCAACATTCCTCAAAGGATTGTAGCGAATGTTGCGGGCGATGTTTGTGAATGAAAATGTTGGGATGTTAGGGCTTCTTCGGGAATAGATGGCCCGTTTGGTGGGGTTGTTCCATATGAATAGGGTTCATCTTCTGGATAATAATAATAATAATAATAATAATAATAATAAT
>NC_061108.1:138413545-138431045 GCF_015104395.2 Macrobrachium nipponense
CCACCCCCCCCAAAAAAAAAGGACCACTCACTGATTTTTGTGGGCATTGAAATGCCCTTCACAAAATCTTCAAGTGGAACCTATCAATAACTTCGTGAGGGATCTTGATCTTGCCGACATGTGAAGACGAAGCCATGAATTTGGATGTCTCAGAAGCTTATAACTTAATCTTTCAAAAAAAATGTTATTGAAATTAAATCTATCAAGTTTTGTATTTATCTCAAAATTATATCATATCTTTATGAAAATTTGGCTGAAATACATCTCTAATACCGAGGCATTGAGTTGACAAACTTGCTTGCCTGCAAGCACAAAAAAATTTTCCTATTGAAAAGAAATCTATCAATTTTTGTATTTACCTTGAAATATATCATATCTTACTTTATAAAAATGATTGTTGAAATGCATCTATAATATACGAGGCATTCAGTTGTCAAAATTGCTTGCCTGCAAGCACAAAAAAAAAATTATTGAAAAGAAATCCATCAATTTTTGTATTTCTCAAAATTATATCATATCTTACTTTATAAAAATTTTGCTGAAATGCATCTCTCTCTTCCATCTTACTTTCCACCCTCTCCTTACAATTATTTCATAGTGCAATTGCGAGATTTTCCTCCTGTTGCACCTTCACTCCCAGTTTCGCTTTCAGCGCGGAATGACCTCTTTTGAACCTTCGGCCAAAATGTTACATTCCTTCCATTCATTCATTCCTGCTCCAGCTGACTGCGAGTTGTAATACTGACCTTTCCGTAGATGGTGACGAGTGAGCTGTGATCCGGAAGATTCCCTTCTCCCAGGAGGACCTTCAAATCTGGCATCATTTCCCGCAGGTATCTCAGCTGTCTCCTGTCCTGCTTGATTTCGCGAAAATCTTGGAGTGCGGACGAAAGAGGAGATCTGTTAGTTCCCTCTTCATTACTTCCCTAGTCTGTTATGGTGTTTTTTTTTTTTATGTTACTGGTTTTGCATTCTATTTGCAATTAGCTAATGCAGTGCGTTACTACCCTAAAATAATTCGCCATGTATCTTGATAATTTATTTACATTTGAATCTATCTATTAATTAAGTTATTTACTTTTCTATTAACTGATCTCTTCGCTCTGCATTTTATATTATCGTCTGTAACGTCTTTCAAATGAACACCATATTCTTTGGAAGCGTGCATTTCAAGTCAGTGGAGTGTTCCATTTGAATAAGGATTTATCTTTTGAATAATGATAATAATTAAAAAATCCTCATAGTAACACGAGTCTTCAAATGAAGAAACAAATCCACAGTTATGTAAATGTACATATATTTAAATTTAAAACTTTAAGGATAGCTTTCGGGAATCTGTTCGGTTCCCCTTATCAATCAATCAGATTGATAAGGGGAACCGAACAGATTTCCGAAAGTTATCCTTAAAGTTTTAAACTTAAATATATGTACATTTACATAACTGTGGATTTGTTTCTCCAATGATAATAATTATAATACTGTTGAATAAAATGGCAGTATTCAGCGAATTAATCTTATATATTATCTTCTCTGTTTTTCTTATTACTCGCTTCTCAGGCTCAGCGATACTTCTTAATGATTGGCCAATATTCATATTGGGAGAAATCTCAATAATGAATATTGGCCAATTAATAAGAAGTATCGCTGAGCCAGGGAAGTAAGTAATTTGAAAAATAGAAAGGATAATATACAAGATTAATTCGCTGAATTCTGTCGTTTTATTCAACAGAGTTTGTTTAAAAGATGGTCTTCTTCCAAAATAATAATAATACTAATCACAATTAAAAGCCACAATAGTGTTAAAAACATATTTTTGTACAATGCTAAAAAATTACTAGGAGAGAATTTCGGACACTGCTGGACTGAAGAGGGATACGGAGCAGTATCCGAAAGTCTCTCCTAGTAATTTTTAGCATTGTACAAAAATACATTTTTGATACTACTGTGGCTTTTAATTGTCAATATTATAGCCTCGTTACGGAGGTTCCTTAATTCAATAATAATAATAATAATAATAATAATAATAATAATAATAATAATCTCAGAAAAGGTGGTATTCTTTGGTCATTGTCTTGGCAATAATTGTTATCTTCGTTCATGTCTTGGCAATTATTATTCTTGCTTTTACTTATAGTAAACTGCGCAAATAAAAGATGGTCTTCTTCCAAAATGATAATAATAATAATAATAATAATAATAATAATAAAATAATAATAATAATAATAATAATAATAATAATAATGACCTCAGAAAATGCGTTATTCTTTGTTCATGTCTTGGCAATTATTATTCTTGCTTTTACTTGTCGTAAACTCTGCAAATTTTGACTTATACTTACGACTCATAAGATCTTTGAAACTGCGACTCCTTCTGTCGTCTACCTTTTCGGATATTTCGTCGCCTCCGTCCTGCAAGATGAAGCATCGGGAATTAAAATTCCTAGTTTTGGATAGATTCCTTATGATAATGAACTTTTTATTGCATATTTTTTTTGTGGGGGTTGCGGGGGGGGGGGGGGGGGATCTTTTAATTTCGTATTGGTTCTCAGCAAATCATAATTATGATTTAAACTTAATTTTTTGTAATTGGGGGACAGGGGGTTGGGCTGACCTTTTAAGATTCCTTATGATATTGAACTTTTTATTGCATAATTTTTTGGGGAGGACCTTTAATTTCGTATTGGTTCTCAGCAAATCAGAACTATGATTTCAACTTCACTTTTTGTAATTGGGGTTTGGGGGTGGGGGCTGGCCTTTTGGTTTCATGTGTGGGTGGGTATACTCTTCATTTTTTGGGTCGGGGACTTTCAGAGTTTCGTATGAGTACTCGGCAAATCAGATTTAGTTTCAAGTTCACTCTTTGTATTAGATTTTTTTTGGAGGGGGGTGGGGGTTGTGGGGAGGGGGCGTGCGCATTTAGTTTTTTTTTTTTTTTCACATGGTACCCAGGAAATCAGAACTGTAATTTTAACTTCACTTTTTATAATAATCTTTTGGGTAGGTGGCCCTCTAATTTCACATGGTTACTCAGAAAATGAAAACCAATCATTTTCTTCAGGGAGACTCTCCAGAATTAAAATTCCAACCTCATTCCATGTATTAGGGCTTGTGCCTTGTATGATAAGGCGCCCTATGAGGTAATGTTAGACTAGCGATAATCTATACCGCTAAGTCGGTTGGTATTGCACTTCCATCTTCATCTTTTATAGATATGGACTAACATTCCATATTTTTTATATGTAAACACTTACACATGTATATTCACTAACTTTAACATCCCAAGACTTACCCGTAACTTACAAATTAGTCTGGCCATGAACCTAGCTGTGTCTCTTGGCTTGAATTCTGGCTTCCGTCTGAAGATCTCGCACTCTTTTCTGTGCAACGGCTCGGCCAGATCTCGACACATTCTGCTGCAGTACCAGGCTCTGTAGCAGTCGCTGCATCTCGTCAGTATCCTGTCTTTCCTGCGAACAGAGTGAGAGAGAGAATGCTGATGAGAGTGGACGTTTGTTTTCACACGGTCAGGGTATGAATGCTTGTATGTGGTGTCAAGTGAAGTCTGATTGGTATCATGTTCAGTACCAAATTGTGTTATGATGACACACATATTTTTTTATTTGTAAGTTTGATGTACTGCATGCATAGGCTAAGTTTAGTTCAGAGCCTCATTTCAATCTTTCGTGAAGACCATGAGGAAGATGGATACTATATAAGCTAACAGACACTCTAGACTCGCAGGGGTTCCCAAAGTGGTCGATATCGACCCCCAGGGGTCAATAGGATCATCGAAAGGGTCAATGAATAGTCAGGGGGTCAAAAGGGGGTCGATGAATAACTGAGTCAGGGGGTCAACGTGCCGGAGAATTAAGTTACATATACTCGTAAATCTAAAGTTCCAAACACATTTTCTTATTAGGTGTTGCTTTTTTTTTATCATACTGAATGTCAAGTACTAAACTAATACTACTCTAATTGATTCTGACATTTTTTTGGAGCTAGTCTAGGGGGTCAACAGAAAATTTGAAACTTCATAAGGGGGTCGATGAGTTAAAAAAGTTTGAGACCCCCTGCTCTAGAGATATCTCAGTGAAGAATAATTCATGCGCTCGATCTATTCCTTTCAGATATGGCATAAATGAGTGATTTCACTTGGTATATATTTTGTGGCAGCTGGGTTATGCTAAATGTCATAATTAGCTTCCAGTATGATGGTGACCATATATATAAGGTTAAACTGTGAAAATTTGAATATGGGTAGTTGGGCTGGCATGTCTCTATACAAACTTTAGACTATAAGGTCGTGTGATTCGTAATGCCCCTATTCAGGTGTTAGTGAGACAATGTCCGTGTTTTGTGTTTTGTTTTCTTCTAAAATTCGCAGTCTGTGGGCCTAGGTAGGTCATGTCTTTTAACAAGTAATTAATTTCACTTGGTGAGTTTGCAAAGTGTTGCCTACGAGCAGTGGTATCTGAGGATTTTTGTTTTTTGTTTTTTGTTTTCTTCTAAAATTCGCAGTCTGTGGGCATAGGTGGTCCATGTCTTAACAAGTAATTCATTTCACATGGTGATTTTGCAAAGTGTTGCCCACAAGTAGAGGTGGTATCTGAGGATTTTGATATCATACCCTGGTACCCATGGTAGCATTTGATCCACATCCAATTCGGGCAAAATTTGATTTGCAAGCATAGCTGGATACTCAGAGGCATGTAGCTTCTATAAACCCTAAGTTTACCCATCTTGCATTTTGAATATATCTCGAACCATCACAGATGATTTTTCGTGCATCCAATTTATTTTGCTTCTGAAATATCTTGCCGTTAGGGCACTTAGTGACCCCACGAATGAAGAAGTTCTTGATGATGTCATTTGTGAAGTAGAGAGAGACTGCTATCAGCATTGCATTGGTGGGACGTGAATAATAATTTTAGACATCGACCTCTGGTTGCAAAGTCCACACGTCTGTGGCGCACCTGTTGTTCCGTGACACCGAAACAAATGACATGCAGCTGCGATGATCGTTTTCGCTTCCGAGAATTAATGTATAAATTTGGATTAAATACTTTTGGTACCTGTGTTTTTTCTTTTTTATATATGAATATTTTTTATTCTTGAACATTACAGCACTAAACATTCAGTGAATAAGCACACTAAATATTCATTGAATACTTACACACTAAATATTTACTAAAAACTAACATTCATTCACTAACCCCTAAGCAATCACCAAACATTCGCTAAATACTCACTAAACATTCACTGATTGCTTGTGTACTAAACATTTGCTAAGCACTAACATTCACAAAACATTAACTGAACCCTAAACACTCACTAAACATTCACCGAATACTTACTCACTAAACATTTACTGAATACTTACACACCAAACACTACCTACACTACCTTCACTAAACCCCAAACACTCACTAAACACAGACACACACACTAAAACTTCACTAAACCCCAGCATTCACAAGACATTGACAAAACATTCACCAAAGCCCTAAAGATTCCCTAAACATTCACTGAATACTTACACAAACATTCAAGTGTACAGGTTTAGTTAATATTTTCGGAATATTTGTGTGTAGTGAGTGTTTAGGTTTAGTTAAGGTTTCGTGAATGTTTGTGTTTAGTGAGTGTTTAGTGAATATCTTGTGAATGTTAGTGCTTAGTAAATGTTAGTGTTGTGTGAAAATTTAGTGTGTAAGTGTTTAAAGGCTTTAATTAGTGGATGGTCATTCACTGTTTAGTGTTAATGAGTGTTTAGGGGGTTTAGTGAGGAATTGGTGAATGTTAAGTGAGTGTTTAGTGTATAAATGAGTACTTCGTGTATAAATGAGTACTTAGTGAATGTTTAGTGTATAGTGAATGCTAAGTGATTGTTTAGGGTTTAATATTTAGGATTAAGTGAGTGTTTATTGAATGTTTACCGAGTGTTTGAGGTATAGTGAGTATTTAGTGAGTTTAGTAGTGTTATATGCGTGTTTAGTGTGTAGTAGCTGCCTAGTGAGTGTTGGGTATTCAGTGTATGTTTAGTGTCATTAAGTGTGAATGTGTTAAGCGTGTGTGTTTATCTGGTGTAAGTGCATTGTGAATGTTAGTGTTTAGTGATTGTACATTACTGTTTAGTTAGTGCTCAGTGACTGTGCAAAGAAAGCCCTGTAATTTACAGGAACCAGGTGCTTAGGCCAACATGTTTTTTAAGGTAATTTTTCTCTATGAAATTGGGTCCGGTAATAACAATAGTAATAATAATAATAACTAATAATATCAGTAACTCTGATAATGATAACAATAGTAGAAATAATATTAGTAGTAATGATAGTAATAAAATAATAATAATAAAAAAGACAAAAATGATAATATCAAAAATAGTAATAATAATAATAATAATAATAGTGATAAAGTATATTAGTATGAGCTGGACCGAGACCTTTCAATATGGCTGCCCGAATTCACACACTCGGCAGGGAGCTTGATTGTCACTCCAGTGATTGACGCTCTATGCAACAGAACCAAACAAGACGAATTCCAACATTCTTTATCGTCAGTTTTATTAAGATTATCATTATTATTATTCGCAAATGCTGTATTCAGCACGTGTACATTCGTAGTCCATGAAATACTTTTCACTCATACAAATCATCTTCATTTGTTGATCATTTTTTTCCTTTTTTATTTTGATTTTTAAATTGTGTAGAATAGATTTGAAGATAATATCCTCCTGCCTGGTATACGGGTAGTTTCACCTTTTTTTTCTCTCTCTCTCTGAATTCCATTCTCCAACAAGGCTATTATTATTATTATTATTATTATTATTATTAATTATTATTATTATTATTATTATTAATTACTATTCCTTCCTTTTGTCTTCTTTCCAATGGAAGGTTCCGAAGGGAACATTTATAATAATAATAATATCTGCGATGACACTAAACCGCCAGAATGCGAGTCGTGGCAGGGAAGAGGTGAAGCAGTACTATAGGCCTAGTGCTCCTCCTCTCGCCAGTGACCAAAAGGGTTAGAGTTTCATATTCATTCCATTCTTGACCCTTTGTGCCCCATCCTGAGTCAATATATATATGATCATATTAATTAATCCATTTTTTTTCATTTTTTGCTTGAACCCTTTGTGGCCCATCCTGAGTCAATAATATAATATGGATTCATATTAATTAATTACATTTTTTTTTTTTTCAATTTTTTCAATCTAGGTCACGAGGAGAGAGAGATAGAGAGAGAGAGAGGAGAGAGAAGAGAAGAGAGAGGAGAGAAGATACTGGCTCTTAAAACCTTTAAGATTCTTGCCATTACGCCCAATGAAAGCAGCTTCTCTTGATATGCTTTAATCATCATTCAATGAAACGTAATTCTAATAATAATAATAATTTATTTTATTTATTAAGCCTAAAACCGACATGACAGAACGCGCACCTCTGAAAGCACACAGCGGGACCAAAGGAGTAGTCCTCGACGCCCACCCAAAGCTTCCCTCTTTGTGCAACGAAAGCAACAAGATTCAATAAGCGCAGAAAACAAAATGGATAAAGACGTATAAATAACGCCGAGTTTCTCTGAGTTTACAGTTTAACTCTGGTTTATATTTCACGTCCCGACGCATCCGTCCAATATTTTCTATCATTACTACTATGCGAATGCGAGTAATGATTAGTCTAGTTGCAGTTGCAAATCGTGTTTTACATGTATATATATATATATATATATAGTATATATATATATATCTATATATATATATATACGTATAATATACGTATATCTATAAGTAAATTATTCGCTCTCAAAGAACTCACATTCCGAGGTAGTACTAATGTTTAGAACCTGCAGAAATCCTCGTGAAAAAAATTCTTTATATATATATATATATATATATATATATATATATATATATATATATATACATATAATTTTCTTATATAAAAACGCGAGATTAAGAATACAGTCAATTATCTCGAGTTGATGAGATGCGCAAAGAGAGAGAGAGAGAGAGAGAGAGAGAGAGTGTTTGAAAGATCGCTCGTCACTTACCATTTCCATCCACTTTGCAGGAGACTTCATTCATAGAGGCTGGAACTGTTCTGGACGTTGAAACTGTTGTACTGTTTGAAACTGTTCTATAGTCTTTAACTATTCCAGAGGTTGAAACTGTCATACTGTCTGAAACTGTTCCAGAGGTTGAAACTGTTGTACTATATGAAACTGTTCCAGAAGTTGAAACTGTTATCGAGGATGGAACTATTCCAGAGGTTGAAACTGTTGTACTGTTTGAAACTGTTCTATAGTATTTCACTATTCCAGAGATTGAACCTGTCATACTGTTTGAAACTGTTCTGGGCGTTGAAACTGTTGTACTGTTTGAAACTGTTCCAGAAGTTGAAACTGTTGTCGAGGTTGGAACTGATCCAGAAGGTTTGAAACTGTCGTACTGCTTGAAACTGTTCTATAGTCTGTAACTGTTCAAGAGATTGAAAGTGTTGTACCGTATGAAACTGTTCCAGAGGTTGAAACTGTTGTACTGTTTGAAACTGTTCCAGAGGTTAAAACTGTTGTAACTACTGTTTGCAACTGTTCTAAAGTCTGGAACTGTTCCAGGGGTTGAAACTGTTGTACTGTTTGAAACTGTTCTATAGTCATGAATTGTTTCAGAGGTTGACAGTATGAGAAACTTGTCCTAGAGGTTGGAACTGCTGTACCCTATATCCACTTTCTGTTTAAAGATTTATTGTTAGACCTAAATAGATACACGTGTATGTATGTGTGTGTGGGTAAGTGTAAGTGTAAGGAAGGTGTTCAGGGGGTGTTGTAGTAGGACCCAGGGGTGGGGGGAAAGGGAGTCTGAGCAGGCACCTGTAGAGTGATTCAAAATTCAAATCCACTGCAGCCCGTGACAACTTATTCCGTTCCCCTGTGTCTTAATGGTGACTGGCTGTGACTTCGATTTTAACTACAGCCTACAAACCCTGGCAAAATGGAATACTTAATTTCTTATAGTGACTAGTACTCCAATTAAGTGCAAGTAACAATATATCCCATCACTTGCACTCACGATGAGTGCAATGATCACTACTTCAATGAAGCTGAAGTCGGGATGGAAGCCTTGCGCACGAACGCAGTTGTCATGTGCATCGCACTACGGTATACGAGTCTCCCTCACCCTCTCTCTCTCTCTCTCTCTCTAAAACACTGTTAGTCCTATAGTAAATGTTGAAATTTATGCATATTATAATAAACTCCAGCAGATATGAAGTAGAATTATTTATTATACATGATAATAATAAGAGTTCAGACGTGAATTATGTATATGTATGTCTGAATGTAAGATTAGGCGTACGACGATCTTAGACTTCTTTTCATCGGATTCAGATCTTAAATTAACGACATTGATTAAAACTTCTCCCATTTTTATGTTGATTCAGTTTAGTTGTTTATAACTGACTGTTTAGACATAGTATCTCTTCCTCTCTCTCTCTCATTATCACACACAGCTTGTCATTATAAACCAGCGTCTATCTGCCTGCTGTTCCATCCACGTGCTGTTGCCTGCACTCAGAGCAAGAGACCGTGCAGCATATAAGGTCTTCTGGATCTATAAACTAAAGTCCACGTATTTTTCAGGCTGATGACTCGCTAGTCGACTGTTGAAGGTCGCAGATGGGGTGGGGGACATGACATACGAATAAAAAAAAAAAAAAAGAAATACCGGCTATTCAGATGTGGCAAGACCCGAATCTTGGGACGCAAACCTAGACCTATGGCGACAGACCATTTCATATATTTGATGATTTACTTGTTCATGTAACGGGCTTTGGTATATCTATCTATCTATCTATCTATCTATCTATCTATATATATATATATATATATATATATATATATATATATATATAGATAGATAGATAGATAGATAGAGATAGAGCAGTTTTATAGTACGAATGTGAAAGTGACCTCTGGGTTGAGTAATCTATGGAGCCAGCCGTTTTCAGGAGAGACGGATTAGTGGTATTAAAGAGAGAAATATCATAAAGAATCATAAAAAGTTAAAGGAGAGTTCCTCCTTCCAGCTTTTGAAATCCATCAACGGAAAATTTTTACACTTAAACGATTATTGTAATTGTAAACGATAACATTATTCGTAAGTTCCGGATTACAACAAAATATGTTTGTGACTTAATACTAAAATGAATCGTGATTCATACGCTTACATTTTTTTAATGAAAAGCGAAGGAGAAATTGGTGGGGGAGGAGGAAGTGGTGGTGGTGGTGGTGGTGGAGGTTCTGAATGCAAGCAGGCATAGTCTCTCTCTCTCTCTCTCTCTCTCTCTCTCTCTCTGTATCTTAGTGACACTCTCGCACTCTGTCTCTGAATGTACAAATAGTTGAGGATGAAGAAGAAGAGGAAGAAGAAGAAGAAAAGAAGAAGAAGAGGAAAACGGAAGAGAAGTTAAAACAAAAAATGAAATGACCCCAGAAAAAAATAAGGAAAACAAAGAACAAGATAAAAGTATGGATGCACAGAGTACTCATGATACTACATATGAGGCAATAAAGCAGCATACCTACGAAAGAAAAATTTACGATTATGACCAACACAGAAAGCACAATCCGAAGACGGCTCTACCCAGATCTACACAATGACGGGAAAGAGGAAAAAATCGACAAGAAAGACAAAACTCCCTGCAACCTTTTGAAAGAGGAATTGCAGATTTGGAGAAAGAGGTTACTTTACCAAACATCCTAAGGTATTTTTGTTCCAAAACTATGAAATATATGGTAAATGTGCATATTAGATGACTATGGGGATGATTGCCAGAGATCTGCATGCAAAAATATGTAAAACCTTTAAAAGAAGAAAAGGATGTAATTTCGACAAAAAATGCAAAATATATGCACCTGTAGCCATGAAATCCATAACAAATAAATAACCAACCAAGTAATAAAATCCAAAATAAGAAGAAACAAATTAAGAGAGAAATCAAAGAATATCAGGTAAAAGAGAAAAGCAAACCACAATGAGATATGCAGAGGTTGTCAGCAAAAAAATTTTCAAAGCATTCAGCTCCGAAATTCTACTCAAAGAGATAATAAAACTTTATTTATATGCTAAGAGGATATTGCAGAAACGGAGTGGAAGCAAAATGCAGATTCAGACACAAAATGAATTAATTATGATGAAGGAAGAACACAAAATATATGAAAAGTTGGATTTTTTATGTCAGAATTTCTGGAAATGAAAAAAGAAACAACATACCAGAACAGGAAAGGAGACATGGGAAAAATCCTTTATTCTACAATATTAAATGAAGGAGAAAACACGCAAAACCATTCATAGTGATGACTTGGCGCAGGGTTTAGTTACGAGTAACCTCAAAAAGAAAAATAGAGTACTTAGAAGAACTAGCCAAAATGAAAAGAAAGAAAATAGATATAATGAATATAAGTGTGAAACCTGGTATTCCAAGAGACTTGGAATGATGATCCAAATAAACGGGTTCCAAACTTATAGATCAGATAGAAAAAAATAGGATCCAAGGGGGAACCGCCATTTTATATGGGAAAGGACAAAAAAACAAGGAAAAATATATGAGAAAATAGTAACTCAGGGAATGTGGAACCTAATAGCGGTAGATTGAATCGAAAATTGATCGAACATAGTAATATATAGACCGTCCTAATACTAAGAGCTTTGGACTTACTATTGAAAAATTGGATGAGATATGTTAGGAAATCCACAAGGACTGGGACCTTATTCTCCTATCTGGTGGACCCTTCAACTTCCTTCGTAGAATGGAAGAACGAATAGGAGACTGTGGTGTACTTATACATATAAAAAGAGAGTAATAGTAGTGAAGAGATAAGCAGGCAATTGAAAAGCTATTAGAATATGCTACTAGGAATACCAACATTCAACAAATAAAACCTGCCAACAAGAAAGGAAAATACCTTTAGACTAGGTTATTTGTGACGCCGATGAATATGTTAACGAAACTTTAATAGTTTAATAATGCGAGGCATTTTCAGACATAATGGTCAATAAGAATTAAAACCGTTCAATTCCAAAGGCAAGTGAAATAGAGATAAGCAAGAAATGAAAAAGTGGGAAGGATATGGAAAATACAAACTTCTACAGTTAAAAATATAAAATTGGTCAGAAATTAATGAAGAGATTAAACAAAGATTGGGGATAACATTTCGTAAGTGATGGAATAAGGGTAATACGGAGATATTATATAAAATATGGAGAAAAATAGTGGATAAATATATACCGAGAAGAAAAGTAAAACACATTCAGGCCATTACAACGAGACAGAAGGATCTGTTCCAGAAAATCAGAAAGGTGGAAAAAAGGTTCTGCAAAGAAAAAAAAATGCATGGAAAGTTATAGAACTAAAAAGTAAGATAGAAAATGCAGAACAAAAGATGTATACAATCAAAAGAAAATTGAAAAACGGGATTGGAAGAAAAAACCCTATTAACTATTCAAGCAAAAACCCCAACTATTATACTCATATGCGAAGAAGATGAATAAAAGAAGAATAGAAATAGTCCCTCATGAGAATTGAAGGGAGAATAACGAATTAAAAAAAAGAGGAAATTTGCAACATATACTGGGCAGAACGATATAAGAGAGAATTCACCCCTTAGATAGAATGATAATGAAGATAATGATTATAGAAGTAAAGGGACGAAATAGTGAATATTTATGCTGACATAGAAAAAAAAAAAAAAAAAAAATTAATGAAGCTGATATTGTTGCCGGGCAATAATGAAATTAAAAAAGGAGCTGTGCAGGGCCGGATGGAGTCCCTGCTATTTTGTTAAAGAAGTAGTTCATTCTATCGCAAGGCCACTTGCAATTTATTATTAAGACAAAGTGTAGATACAGCAGATTTATGATGAGCACAAATGCATATATCACCCCTACTTCAAAAGTGGATCAAGACTAGAGGCAAGAACATATGCCTTGAGTCTAAAAATCACATATTATGAAAGTGTATGAAAAGGTAAATGAAAGAAAAAATATTATGAAAAAATTTAATAAAAATATTGTTTTAATATAGGAAACATGGTTTCGTACCCGGAAAGAAAAAGTAAACAAACCCAGCTGTTAGTCCACCGTGAGAACATATTTAACTCAAAAAATATGAAAAAGCGGAAATGAAACAGGTTGGTTTATCTAGACTTGCAAAAGCTTTTGACAAAAGAGACCATAATATATTAGCAAAGGAAATTAGAAAAACACAATATCGTAGATAAAGTAGGAAGATGGTTAAAAGAATTTTTAACAACAGAAAACAGATTAGTTATTGCAAACGATGAGAAATCGATGAAACCAAGGTTAATAGCCGGTGTGCCACAAGGTACGGTGACTAGCTGCAATATTGTTTGTTATTATGATTGAAGACATAGACAGTAATGTTAAGGATTCGGTAGTGAGTAGTTTCGCTGAGACACAATGAATAAGTAGAGAAATTACTTGTGATGAAGATAGGAACTATTACAAAGAGACTAACAAAGTATATGATGGGCAGAGGTAAATAGGAGGTATTTAAACTCTGATAAATTTGAATCAATAAAATTATGGGAGACAGAGAAGCGAAAGATATATGCATATAGGGGACCTAATATTGAGGCAACAATCACAAATAAGAAGCAGTTAAAGAACCTGGTGTGATGATGAATAGGAACAGTTATGCAATGATCAAATAGCCATCTCGTTGGCCAACAATGTAAAGCAAAAAATGGGAATGTTGTTACGGCACTTCAAAACAAGAAAAAGCTGAACACATGATTATGCTTTTCTAAAACATCTGTTCGTAGTCCACTTGAATATTGCAATATGATATGGTACCACACTATCAAAAGGATATTGCACAAATAGGAGAGTGTACAAAAGTCCTTTACAGCTAGAATAGAGAAGGTAAGGACCTAGATATGGGAAAGACTACAATCCATTAAAATTATATAGTCTAGAAAGGAGAAGAGAACGCTACATGATAATTCAGGCATGGAAACGATAGAAGGCCATAAACAGAAAATATCATGGAACTAAAAATATCAGAAAGAGCAGCAGAGTAGATTATAGTGCCCAAAAACATATACCAGGAAAAAATAAGGAAAGCACCAGAACCATTAATCCACTACGCACAAGCATCGATAATGCAAGCGTCTATTCATTGCGTTGCCAGCTCATCTGAGGAATATATCAGGATGTGAGCGTAGATGTCGTTTAAGAATAAGTCGACAAATATGCTAAACCTGCATCCCAGAACATCCAAGATTTGGAAGATGCCCAAAATACGGAAGATGTACTAGCAAACTCTCTGGTAGCATTAGAGGCCGCCTCACACTGAGGGACATGGGGCACCCCGAACGAAAACTGTAAGGTCTTGTAAGGTAAGGTCTGTAAGGTTCATAGTGAACACTCTCTGTACAGTCTCTCTGTCTGCTGTCTCGTAGTCTCTTTCATCTTTCGCTCTCACTCTCTCAGTGACTTTATCTCTCTCTCTCTCTCTCCTCGTCTCTTAGTGAGTGACTCTCTCTTCTCTCTCTCTCTGACTTCTCTTAGTGACACTCTCTCCGCGGATCGCCTATAGATAGTCTCCCCGTCCCTTAGTGAGACACTCTCTCTCTCTCTGTTGCATGCAGAAAGGCTATATAGTAAGAAGCTTAGTTATTAATGATGTTTTACTACTAAGGAGGAGGATAGATATGAAACCAATGAGTCATGATGATTCTGAAGCCATATATGAACTCTAAAACCTCCACTATGTTCTATTGAAAGAGAGAGAGAGGCGCAAAGTAGAACTGTGCATTCATTCTCGCTGTGAATCACCGATGCCTGAACTTATACTTATCTCTCCGAATGATCCCTTTTCCTCTCCTTCCTTTTTATCAGAATTCCCTTCGTCCTTTTATCCTTTCCGATGCTTACCGGCTCTTCTCTCTCTCTCTCTCTCTCTCTCTCTCTCTCTCTCTCTCTTCTTCTTCTCTTCTTCTTCTTCTTCTTCTTCTTCTCATAACTCCAGATATCATTATATTCTTGATTGCGGATCCTGTAGCACCGAACGTCGCCCACCAGACCACCCTCCAATGAATGGACATACAGCGTCTGCTGTTAGAGAATGCTGTTAAACGTTTCTGAAAAGATGCATTTGAAAATGCTGCTCGAAAATGCTGTTCAAATATGCTGTTCGAAAAGGCCGTTGAAATGCTGTTCTAATGCTGTCCGAAAATATCAAAAGTGCAGTTCCAAAATGCTGTTTAAAGATGGTGTTCGAAAGTGCTCCTTAGAAAGATGCTGTTGAAAATGCTGTTTGAAAGTGCTGTTAGATTGTGTTGAAACGCTGTTTGAAGGTACTGTTAAAAGATGTTTTTAAAGATGTTGTTAAAAACGCTGTTAGAAGGTCCGTTTAAAACGATTAAAATTGTTAAAACGCTGTTAGAAGGTGCTGTTAAAACGCTGTTTGAAGTGCTGTTAGATGCTGTTAGAAGTGCTGTTAGATGCGTTAAAGCTGTTTAAAAGATGCCGTTAAAAACGCTGTTAGAAGGTGCTGTTTAAATGCTGGTAAGAACCCCTTAGCAGTGCTGTTAAAGATGGCTGTTAAACGCTGTTAGATGCTGTTAAAACGCTGTTAGATGCTGTTTAAAACGCTATTTGAAGGTACTTTTAAAAGATGTTTTTAAAGATGCTGTTAGAAGGTGCTGTTAAAAGATGCTGTTAAAACGCTGTTAGAAGGTGCTGTCAAAAGATGCCGTTAAAAACGCTGTTTTTAATCTGTTGTTTTAAAAAGTGTTTGAAGGTGCTGTTAAAAGATGCTGTTAAAAACGCTGTTAGAAGGTGCTGTTAAAAGATGTTGTTAAAACGCTGTTTGAATGTACTGTTAGCTGCTGTTAAAAACGGTGTTTGAAGGTGCTGTTAAAAAGATGCTGTTAAAAATACTATTTGAAGGTGCTGTTAAAAAGCCTTTGCTAGTGCTGTTAAAAGATGCTGTTAAATATGCACTTCGAAGCAATGTTCAAACGCTGTTTGAGTGTACTGTTAAAAGATGCTGTTAAAACGTCTTTTGAAAATGCTGTTCAAAACGCTGTTAGAAAATGTGGGGGTAGGTTGTAGGTGGGGTATGGGCCCATCATTCAGGCCTATTGGAAGGTGTTGCTGACTACGTTTATTAAATGAATAAATAAATTACTATAATTCGATAAACTGCATCTAATCTGTCATCCTCTCTCTCTCTCTCCTCTCTCTCTCTCTCTCTCTCTCTCTCTCTCTCTCTCTCTCTCTCATGGTAAGTATTAACAGTGATCAGAGACACTGATGAAAATATAAAAAATGTATGGTTGCAAATAATATATATATATATGTATATATATATATATATATATATATATATATATATAGATATATAATATATATATATATATATGTATATATATATATATATATATATATATATATATAGATTATGTATATATATATATATATATATGATATATATATATGTATGTATGTGTGTATATATATATATATATATATATATATATATATATATATATATATGTATATATACATTGTATATGCGTGTGTGTGAACTAAAGAATTTTACGCTTCCCTCATCAAATAAGCTTAAAATCCCCTTTTTCTTTCATTCTTAATTCTTTAAAATCAATTTCTTTTGTGCTATTATAATCTGTGACTGAAATATCAAAATTTCCAGCTGACTTTTCAGTTCCTTTCTCGACGGAGACATTATTTATTGACTCACTTTTCAAGTCGTCTCCATTTGCATGGTTTCTGCTGAAGCCGTCGAAGTCTTCAGGAGGAGCCTTCAGTCGCTCCAAGTCCTTCCGAAAGGAGGCTCCGCCAGGAATCTGAAAAAAAAAAACGCATCGAAGCCGAAATGATGTTCTGCGGAATCCCTGGAGCTCCAGTGGCATTTTCCAATTCTGACGTTTTGATCGGGTGGAAAGAAAGGCAACCATGTTTGCTCTTGGTAAATTTAACTTTGTGAAAAACGCAATGGCTCTGATCCCTACCGGATCAGTGGTACAACCTATTATGAATGGAATTCGAATCCTCGTATTGTTTATTGGTAACAACGCAGCAGCTCTTGTTTTGGGAGGACTTCTTGGCCGCGCACATCAGTGCATTGGAGGCCAGAAGGCTCTCCAGATTGCTCAAGATGCTGCTACAACTGCCCGGATGGACGCTGAAGACGACCTTTTCTACGTCACCGAGATGATCTCTCTCCTGAAGGAAGACTGGACGGATGCTCGGGAGGAGAACATTTTCCTCCTGGAGGAGATCGAAGACTTGAATTTGAACGAAGCGGCTCTGATCATGACAAATCAAGATTTGCTGGACCAGTTGATGGAGAAGAAGCAGAACGCTGAAGGGCTTTGTAAAGAACGCGACTCTGCTGAAGAGGTGAATGAACACCTGAGGCAGCAAATAGAAGAGTTGCAGAAGATATTAACACTGA
>NC_061108.1:138436045-138451045 GCF_015104395.2 Macrobrachium nipponense
TGAAGGTCATCTTCCAGCAAATAACAATAATAACAATAATAATAATAATAATAATTCAAAAGGATAATATTCCACCCGAGTAGTTGAGGAGCGAAAAAATAATTAAGATAACCAAATATCAGTCGTAATATTTATGTCTGTCTGTCTGTTAACGATTGGAAACTGGGGGGAGGTATTTTGGGGCTGTGTTACGTATAGTTTAATAAAAACGTATAGTTTAATAAAAACTTATAGTTTAATAAAAACGACTCTGTTTCAAACATTAACTGATTCACAAATTGTGACCTGTTTAGATCATTTATCTCTGTTGTAATGTTTTGAGCTATATTGTTAACAAAGTCCTTCAGTTTAATAATCAATTCTTGGTTCTTGTTGGTTGCATCAATGACTTTAGTCATGATGGTACCTCGTTCTGCGGCCCACATTTCTAATTTTTCTATTCTAGCCCTATCCTTATCTACATCACTATCAGTAGCTACACCAAACAAAATGTTTAATGCTGTACCTATAAATGGAAGAAGTGAACGCTTCTTAATTCTCTTAGGTAAAACCTGGCCGATATCCTCTCTAAGTTTCAACAGAATCGTATTATCCTGGTTAGTAGTTATGACATTTTCGATTTTACTCAGTAAAGTAATTCTGCCAGTTGTTTTTGCTGGTTTTCTACTGTGGTGATGTTTATTGTGATAACAGCGATGTCGTGTATCATCTTCACTTGGCCATGATCCCTTAAGATTGCTCCCTTCTTGATTTGCAAGAGGGAGATGCAGATATCACTCACCATGAGCCATAGTGAAATCCATTTCCTGCAAAATATATCCTAAGCAGTAAACCTTTTACAACAATGTTATTGACCTGTTGCACTGGGTCCTATCTTTTCCTTAAATTGTATCTCGGAGTCACTAATGCTGATGAAGTAAAGGAATTATTTACATTACTGCTTTCCTTACTACTTGACTCCTTTAAATCTTTAAAATCTTTTAAATGTTCTTCTGACCAAATGTCGGAATGTACTATTTTAATATGGTTCCAATGTGCAACAGTTTCATTTAAAGTTGATTCATGCATTAGCTGAAATTTATTTAACTTTAACCTTTCTATTACTCTATATGGACCTTGGAATTTAGGACTTACTTTAACATTAGGTCCTTCAACTTTATGATTAAGCACATATACTTGTTGCCCTGTTTTTAAATCTGGGACTGTTGATTTCTGGTTGTAATACTTACTAGACTTTTGATGTAACTCCTTCAATCGAGCCCTTGTGCCTTTTACTGTCTCGAAAGTCCGTCTTATTTTCCACGCAACGTAGTCTTCGTAATTATATGTATGTCTGGGTGGAGTTGTAGCGTCTAATAAGGTATTTGGCATTCTTTTCTGATACCCATACAACAGAAAGTGTGGGGTTTCCCCAATAGATTCATTTACAGTGTTATTAATGGTAAACTGTATGTCTTCAATAATTAAGTCCCAATCTTCAGTCTGTGGAGTCACAGTTTTCAGTGCATCCTTTATTTTACGATTTGTTCTCTCAACTGCTCCATTAGAGCTTGGTTTATAAGATGTAGCCTGACACTTGTTAATTTCATAAAACTCACACAATTTCTTTAAAATGTCACTAGTAAATTCTCCTGCATTATCAGATAATAATGTTTGAGGGCATGAATGTCTAGTAATTATTCTAGATTTCAGAGCTTCTGCTACAGTAGTTGTTTCTCTATTTTTGACTGGAATGATCTCAACATATCTAGTCAAGTAATCTATGAAAACTAATATCTGACGGTTGCCTCTAGTTGTGTTTGGAAATGGACCTACAAAATCCATTGAAACTACTGATGGATATTTCTCAAGAGGGGCCTTTACATTTACGTTACCTTTGTGTACATTACAGATATGACAATTCTCAACAAATCTTTTAGCATCTTCATTGCAATTAGGCCAAAAATAGTTTCTAGTGACTGTTCTACATGTTTTCTTTATTCCTGCATGTCCTGACAACTTGTAAGAGTGTGTTAGTTCAAGGACTTCTTGGGTTAGTGTGTTAGGTACATACAAACGTGAACAAGCATTCGGTTCTTCTGATGTTTTATATAGAATTCCTTTAATTAACTGAGATTCAGACTGATCATCCTCATTTTGCATTAATTTACCCACTATTTTTCTAATGTTAGCATCCTTTTGCTGTTCGATCCAACTCTTTCTAAATCTAGATCTATGATCTGACAACTAAAGCAGAAAGTATTAGTTGTGATTTGTTTTTCAGTTTCTTCTTGCGATCTCGACAAGGCATCTGCTATAGTGTTAAATCTACCTGGGATATATCTAAACTCTGGGGCAAATTCTAATACACTTATGAACCATCTGTTAAACTTCATATTATTTGTGAAAGCTCTTTTCTTGAATAGGTCACAAATGGGTTTGTGATCTGTAAGCACATTGACTTTATGTCCTAACAATATATGCCTAAACTTTCGTAATCCCCAATATAGAGCTAAGCACTCTCGCTCGGTAGTGCTACAATTCCTTTCTGCAGCGTTCAAAACTCTACTTGCATAATATACTGCTCTCATTCTTGTTTTTCCTTGTTGCATTAAAACTGCACTTACACCTGTACTAGAAGCATCGCAGGCTAAGTAAAATTCCCTTGAGAAATCTGGATACACCAAAATTGGATTTCTTGTCATCATGTCCTTGAGTGTTTGGAAAGCTCTTTCATGTTCTGCCTTCCATTCATAAACTACACCCTTCTTAGTTATATCTATTAATGATTTGGCTATGGTGGCAAATCCCTTAATAAATGGACGATAATAGCCTACCATACCTAAAAATCTTCTCAAGGCTTTTAAGTTATTTGGAGCTGGATATGCTACAATTGCCTTTATTTTACCTTCCTGCATACGCAGTCCATTTTCACTGATGACATGTCCCAAATACTCTAATGATTTCATCATGAATTGACATTTCTTAATTCTTATCTTTAATCCTGCACTCTTCAGTCTTTCTAACACTATTTCTAACGTCTTAAAGTGACTATCCAAGTCCTTACTAGAAATGACTACATCATCTAGGTATACTGAAACATCCTCTATATCTCCTAAGATTTGGAGCATTAATCGAGTAAAGGTTAATGGGGCTGATGTAAGACCAAAGGGCATGACTTCAAACTGTAAATGTTCCTTATGAGTACTAAAAGCTGTTAAAGGCTTGGATTCTTCGTCTAAGGGCACTTGCCAATATCCACTAAGCAAGTCTAATGACGTAAATGTTTTTGCTCCACCTAATTGAGCTAACATATCATTTATAACAGGCATTGGCATCCTATCTGGAATGGTGTGTGAATTTAATTTCCGATAATCTATTACCATTCTCCAACTGCCGTCTTTCTTTGGAACTAACAAGAGAGGTGAATTATACGGTGATTTAGAAGGTACTATTACACCATCCTGCTTCATTTCCTCAATTAACTGATCTACAATCGGTCGTTTGACCTTATTGGCAACTTATGCAGGTTTATGGGATATAGTAATGGTTTTAAGTTTCCATCTTAGATATTAAAATCTTATGTTGCAAATTATCTGTTCTGCCTAACTTATCTCCTTCTAAAGCAATGACATCTCTATACCTCTCCAATATTTGTAATAGTTTAACTCTATCCTGAGGAAAGTCTGTTTTATTTACTTCTTTATTTAAAATTGAACTTTGTTCTGTGCTAGAGAAGAATGCTTTTTCACCTAGGGTTAGTAAAGGATTATTCACTACAATTCCTGTACAAAATTCTATACCAGACCTTAGTATTAGTCTTTTGTCTGAATAATTCTGGACGTACGTCTCACAGTTATTGGCCCTTCACGTGAACTAGGGAATTGTCCATCCTAACAAAGTCAGGTAAGTTTTCATTAGTTAGCATTACGTCTTTTTCATGCAAGTCTTCGTCTGTTTTAGCTCTAAGACAAACCTTGGTTAGACATTGCGGGTACAAAACTACTTCTCTATTAAGCACAAATCTGACAGTATGGTCATCTGCAGTACTAATTAAACATATTTCTTCGTCATCGCGTATCTCTGAGAAATACCAGACATCTGTTTCATCTGAACTTTCATCCAGTAGTATTGTTGAGTTTAATTCACCCTTATTTATTGTTCCTAATAACAGGACTTCATTGATATATTTTTCCTCTTTACTTTCATCCATTATGAGATATGTACAATCAATTTCTGATTCATCTTCATCTATTGTTGAATGCGCATAAGCGATCTGTGATTCATCTTCATAAATTTGTTCACATGCATTGATATGTTCCGCGGCAATGATTTGTTCAGAGGCATTAAATTGTTCAGCTGCGATAATTTGTTCAGATTCAAAACTCTGCTCAGAGGTTTGAGTATCAAGGCTTGCATTGTTAATATTATTTATGTGTGCACAATCTATCATAGAACCCTTCCTGGCTAAGGACATTTCTTTTAAACTATTATTTCTTCCACTTATCTCACTACTATCCACTGAATCTGTGTTACTACTTATTCCACTACTATCCACTAAATCTGTGCTACTACTTATTCCACTACTATCCACTAAATCTGTGCTCCCGGGGCTAGCACTATTATCCATTTTCTCGATTTCTGCGTTGCAAATTGATTTTATTTTCTCCACAATCTAACATTATTCTACATCTCCGCATAGCTTTATATGAAAACAGCGCTTGGGTAGGAGGATAAAATCTTTCTTCTAATACTACAAATACTTCCTTAAAAGTTTTGTCTAAAATCTTTAAGTCCAGCGTGACATTACCCAATGCTTTTATTTGTTTTCCTGCTATTCCTTTTATAATTCTACCAGGACCTTGTGTTTCTGTATCTGCAAAGCCTAAATGTTTTGTTAATGTTTGTTTATCTATAATATTTACTGTACTGCCTGTATCTAAAAGGATTGAGCATGGTTTATTATTAGTTCTTGTTTGGATGATAGGTAAATCTTCTTGGCATATTTCTTTATCCTTCACTGAAAATACTATCGCTTTATTTACTTCAAAAGGCAACTTGAATTTATCTTCCTGACCTACTGTAACTATTTCATTCTCATTGTCTACTGGTAAGGAAGCTTTCGTGAAAGTTAATGCTTTCCTTTTGGGATGTTATTTCAGAGCACGTGCATCTGTATGAATAATAACCGACGACGTGCCGAAACATGTGACGCCTTAAAACCAGAAAAAAAATAACAAGAAATACCGGTAGACCCCTGACGACTACGGCCTGTCCCGACCTACGAAACCCTGTATACCTGTTGACGACCCCCAGCCTTCCCCTGATAACCAGTTTTGCTTTTGTAACACCAGCCCGCCCGAAAAATTTCCGTTGACGACCTACACACGATGGCATTGGACACTCTTTATAACCAACGTGCCAGAAAGAAAATCATAAGGAATTGAAAGAATATTGTACAAAATCAATTTGTGAATTCTGCCCATTATTTTCAATAAAACTTGAAAGAAGCTGTTTCCAGCGTACAATAATAATAATAACAATAATAATAATAACAATAAAAATAATAATAATAATAATATGATAATAATAATAATAAAAATAATAATAATAATAATAATAATAATAAACGTCTACGCCCATGGAAAGGGTCTTATGCCTTCATACAATAATAATAATAATAGAAATCTATACCCAAGGAAAGGGTCTTACTCCTTCATAATAATAATAATAATAATAATAATAATAATAATAATAATAATAGCCGCCTCTATGAAACTAAACGAAACAGATAAAACCAACCGCTATATTTTCTTTAAAATATCACCTCCCCTCGCTTTCTTCACACTTACCACCTCACGTGAGAAGGAGTAGTTCCAAGAAGTGCCACACTCGGAGTCAAGAAGTGGCACTCGGAGCCATGCATCAAACGTCTCACCGCCAGATGGCACTGCCGGCCACCTTCCGTGGAGCTAGGGTTGATGATCCTATCAATCACTCTTGAGACAGTTATACGGGCGCAAAAATGAATGAATCTCTGGCACTGGAGTGGAGATGAGATGGTGGTGTTTTTTTTTTTTTTGCACTTTGCCGGGAGGAATGTAACGAAATAAATCGCCAGTACGTTAATCAGGATTTTTTCTTATTAGGATTAATTTATTTATGGATTTATATGTAATCTCTTTGAGGAAATTTTTTTATCGTGACTGTTAATGAGGTCGCTTGTCTTGTTATAGCATTTTTTATGTATTTCGAAAAAAGACAGCAGAAATAAAATCGCCAGACGTTAACCGGGATTTTTATAGGATTAATTTATGGAATAATCTGTCATTATGTGAAGTGGAATTTTGTATCGTGATTATAATGAACACCTTTGTCTTATTGTACGGATAAATAAATAAAGAAAAAGGTGTATTTTAGCCATTTAATTTATTTCAGAAAAGAACGGAAAATAGATCGTAATGAAGTTTTAATTTATTTAAAGGATTAATTTGTGGATTTATATGAAATCATATTGAGTGGAATTTTTTGTGTTATAAGGATAAATTGAAATCCATTTTTTTAGTTTTTTTTTATTTTTCTAGAACACAACGTTCATTTTCTCCGTAGACTATTAGAGCCATCAGTCCACCTCACGCGAAGCACTGTAGGCATTAATTGAGATTCTTCGCAAAGTCCGTCGGCCCCCAGTTGCAACCCCTCTCATTCGTTTTACTGTACCTCCGTTCATATTCTTTTTCTTCCGTCTTGCCATCCACCATCTGCTGACGCCTTTAAAATTTTCTACTCTTCAGTTTATCTTTCATCGTTGAATGACCTCATAGGTCCCAGCGCTTGGCTTTTGGCCTGAATTCTGTAGTACTAACAATATTATTACAACGTGATTTAATGTATTTTTATCGTTTTTTGATTTTTCCCTCGTGTGCTTTCTGAAAGCATTGTAATCTCCTGACCAATATATATATATATATATATATATATATAGAATATATATAATATATATATATATATATATATATATATATATATATATATATATATATTCATTCATTACGTTCCTATTTTTCGTAAATCGTTATACATACTTACACACACACACACATATATCTAAGTTAAATATATTATTATCTTATAATGACTATGAATATATCTCTTATATATTATATCTCTAATCTTATCAATGTAAGAGATATATTCTTATCCCGGTTCTAATTTATATATATATATATATATATGTACTATATATCATATTTATCTCGATTGTCTATGAATAGCTCTAGATATATCTATCTATCTATTCTCTATCTATATATATATATATACTGATGTATATATCTATTTATCGCTTTATGCATGCTAAATTTTTGTAGGTCAAAATCCCGTTTTCTACAAACTCTGACAGCTGTTTTTGACAGATGAAGACGCAAGGACGCAAAGTGATAATTTATGTTATTATAATTATTTTTTATCCAATACCACCGAAAATATCTGTATCACAATGACTTTTTGCTTGTGCGTTGTGAAAGCAGTAATCGTCTGACGTACAGTTTTGCTTGCAAATAGTTTTGTAGCCTTAAATCTCATAGTTGTATATGAACTCGGAAAGTTTTATGCGAGAGGTAAAGAATTATCCCATAAGCTTTCTGTGATGCAAGGCTTAACTATAAGTAAACTGACTTGGACATGTAGTAACCAGGTGTGTCTCACGTAGATTGAGAATAAGGAAACATTTCTAAGAGAAAAATAATAATAATAATCATTGATCGAGACGCGCAGAAGCAAAAGAAAACTTCTTGGAGCGAAAAACAAAAATAATCATTGATCGAAACATTGTAATGAGGTATTTTCCGAATTGTTTACAACTAAGTGACTTATTCAAATAAATGTGTGTCTTCGCTCTCTAAGGCCACTGCAGATATTATTGGAGCACTACTGATCGTCACGTGGACAGCTGCTAACTTCCTGACAAGCACTTTCAAAGCAACAGAATGCAACAGAAATGCTTTGCTTTTCAGCAGTATTCTGAAGAAGGGTGGGATATTTAGACAAAATAAATCAAGAAGAAAAAACAATAATTGATATGTCATAATTGTAAAAAAAACTTAATTTAAATTTCCATAAGTAAAAAACTAGAAAAAATATATTTTATAGTTTTCATAATTGTAAAAAACATGGGAATTTCATTTTCCATAAGTAAAGTAATGCTATAATTGATATTTTTCATAATTGTAAAAAACTTGAGAATTGCAGTTTCAATAAGTAGGAAAAGTTACTTGAGAAAGATTTAGGTAAACATTCCACACTTGACGTTTCTTGTCAAATGCTTATTTACTGAGGTAGTGTTCCACTCAACACCTTGACCCTCGTGCCAGTTTATCTCGTTTTAAAGATAAACAGTTATTCCTCTCATTCTTTAACTTGCTAAAAGTTTAGAATCATTCTCATAACGTGAAACCGAAAATATTTTTCGTAGATAACTGAAGACATCCCAACTTGAATCCCATGTCAATAACACGACAGGTGATACTCTGAATAATATATATACATGTATATATATATATACATATATATATATATATATATATATATATATATATATATATATATATATATACATCGAGCTACAAATGTCCTTTTTAAATATATAATTCGCTCGACCTCGGAATTAAATCTATTTTCATTATACGTTAACCGAAGGGGAATTTTTTTAGTCGATAAAAAAATTTGTCGGCTCACGGGCGCGAACCACCGAACCCAACAAATTCAGGATGCACATGAAGCCATAAACCACACGGTAATGTTATATATATATATATATATATATATATATATATATATATATATATATATATATATATATATATATATATATATATATCATCAGTCTCCTCATAACATGAACCCAAAATATTTTTTGTAGATCTTTGAAGTTTGTACTCGACTCTCTCTCATCCTGTTCGTCAGTATTACAGAATATAAGGTCTCGAATGCTTGATTGCTTGCCACTGTGCTACTGTTAACTGACTAAAAAAGAAAAATCTGGATCTCCCTGTATCATTTGTGTGTAAATGTGTTTACGTGAAAATAAAAGAAGCGTCTTGAGAAAATTATCGAACCTTGAACCTTGTTATTGTAAATTTAAAAGTTTCCAACCTTGGCTTTCATTGTAAGTAAAGTCAGATTAGCTATAATTTTCTAGTTTCATTTATTATTCTTCCTCCACCTTCAGTTAATAAACCTTTTTTTTATGTCCAGTCTTGGCTTTCATCGTAAGCAAAATCAGATTAGGTATATTTTTCATGAACTTCAGATTTTCCTCAGCACAAAATTATCGTCATATTTGGCCGGTCTTCATTTTTATATAATTTTCCTGTTTCCTCTATTATTCTTTATCTATCTTCAGTTAATAAACCTTTTTTCTTTAATTTCCAATCTTGGCTTTCATCGTAAGCAAAATCAGATTAGGTATGTTTTTCATGAACTTTTAGATTTTTCTCAGGAAAAAATTATCGTCATATTCGGCAGGCATTCATTTTTAAAGCAATTTTTCCTTCTTTATAATTCTACTTCCCTTCTAAGTATACATCAAATTGAGTATATTTTTCATTAGCTTCGTATTTGTCTCAGTAAAAAGTTATCTTCATATTCGACAGGTTTCATTTTTATATATTTTTCCTTTATTATTGTTCTACGTCCATCTTCAGTTAATAACCCTTTTTTTAAATTACAATCTTGGCCTTCATTGTAATAAAATCAGATTATATTTTTCATAAACTTCTGATTTTTCTCAGTAAACAATTATCTACATTTTCGATAAGCTTTCATTTTTTTAAAGTGATTTTTCCTATTTGACAGTTCTACAATACTTTTCCTCCGTAGGGGGCTAGTGCCGTCAGTACACCTCATTCGGTGCAATGTAGGCCTTGCTTAAGGTTCTTTGCAGCGTCCCTTCGGGCCCTAGTTGCTACTAATTTCATTCCTTTTGCTGTACCTCCGTTCATATTCTCTTTCTTCCATTTTACACTCCACCTTCTCCTAACAATTGTTTCATAGTTCAACTGCTTTGAGGTTTTCCTCCTGTTACACCTTTCAAACCTTTTACTGTTAATTTCCGTTTTAGCGCTGAATGGCTTTAGTTACTCTAGTGCTTGGCAATATGCCAAAATTTTATATGATAGATAGGATAAGGTGATAAATAGATACAGTACTTTTCAGTTGATGGACCATTTATATATGTCCAGCTTGCATAAATTTGGTTAGCATTACCTAACCAAATTTTATGTAGACTGGATATTTATAAAAAGTTTACTAACTCGAAATGGATTTAGAAAAATAATGAAGGAAAAGTCATTTAAAAAATGATAGCATGCCGAATATGAAGATAATTTTTTTACTGAGAATAATCTGCGGTTAATGAAAAATATACTTAATCTGATTTTACTTACAATAAGAGCCAAGGTTGGAAATTTTAAAAATATTTAAGTGAAGAGGGATGTAAAGTAATAATAATAATAATAATAATAATAATAATAATAATAATAATAATAATAATAATAATAATAATACAGGAAAATGACATAAAACTGAATATCTACCGAATATAACGAAGATTTTTTACTGAGAAAAATATGAAGTTAATGAATAATATACGAAATTTGATGTTACTTATAAGGGTTGTAGAATAATAATGAAGGAAAAATATGTAAAAAATAAAGGCACGCCGAATATGAAGATAATTTATAACTGAGAAAAATCAGTTGATGAAAAATATACTTAATTCTACTTAGAATGAAAGCCAAGATTATTGCGTAATGCTTTTGCAAGCACCTACGAATGATTTTTAATGAGAAAAATTAGAATTTTAGGAAAAATATATTTAAATCTTATTTTACTTACAATGAAAGCCTTTGCTATTGCATAATGCTTTTGCAAGCACCTACGAATAATTTTTAATGAAAAAATCTGCAGTTTAGTAAAAAAATATATTTAATCTGATTTTACTTACAATGAAAGCTGTGGTTATTGCGTAATGCTTTTGCAAGCACCTGCGAATTATTTTTAATGAGAAAAATCTGAAGTTTAGGAAAAATATATATAATCTGATTTTACTTACAATGAAAGCCTATGCTATTGCATAATGCTTTTGCAAGCACCTACGAATAATTTTTAATAATAAAAATCTGAAGTTTAGGAGAAATATATTCAAATCTGATTTTACTTACAATGAAAGCCTATGCTATTGCATAATGCTTTTGCAAGCACTTACGAATAATTTTTAATGAGAAAAATTAGAAGTTTAGGAAAAATATATTTAAATTTGACGTTAACTTACAATGAAAGCCTATGCTATTGCCTAATGCTTTTGCAAGCACCTGCGAATTATTTTTAATGAGAAAAATTTGAATTTTAGGAAAAATATATTTAAATCTGATTTTACTTACAATGAAAGCCTATGCTATTGCATGCTTTTGCAAGCACCTACGAATAATTCTTAATGAAGAAATCTGCAGTTTAGTAAAAAAATATATTTAATCTGACCTTACTTACAATGAAAGCCTATGCTATTGCGCAATGCCTTTGCAAGCACCCAAGATCATTCTTACCCTACATAGCACAGACCTACGTCAATGCTTGCAAGCACTTAATGTTATTGTATGTGGCACTGACCTAAAAGAGCCCAGACAGTATTCACAATACTGTCCCGCCAAGCTGCTGTCCACTACCCAGCAGAAGGGTCTAGAGGACATGATGACGTCACCACGCTTGACAGGTTGCTTCTTCTTCTTAATGAAGGATCGGGCCTTCATCACGTGCCCGTAGTCTCGGGGCATCGGGACCACTCGTATATACGAACCAGATCTGTACATTCGAGAGCCTCCCTGTGACGTCACGGAGCTCCGGCTAAAAGCAACCGCCTCCCGACACTTCTCGATGGGCACTGGGGCCAAATGTATATACAGATGACACACACACTCATGGAGATACCCCTTCCCTCCTTTTCCTCCCTCCTCCTCCTCCTCCTCCTCCTCTTCCTCTTCCTTCTCCTCCTCTCTCCCTCCCTGCAACCACCTCTTACTCCTCCTCCTCCTCCTCCTCCTCCTCCTCCTCCTCCTCCTCCTCCTCCTCCTCCTCCTCACACGATGTCTCTTCGGGTGGACTAACAAGCCTTTGAGACGTCCCAATCCTTGTAACTCCTTGTAACCCCTCCTCCTCCTCCTTGTAACCCACTCTTACTCCCTCCCTCTCTCCTCCTCCTCCTCCTCCTCCACCTCTTCACCTTCATTTTTTTTTTTCGTTGCCTCACCTGGCACCGAGCCCCAAATTGATGAGGGACCAACCACCTGCCCCTGCCTGGCACCACCTCAGTACTACCCGCCCAGGGCTGCTTGATAACTCGGTGTGAATGTGATAAGAGATAAACAAGTTCGCGGACCTTCTGTTTGTTGCGTCATAGGTGGAGAAGGACGTCATCGAGGTCTCATTTCGTAGAACGTTCTTGATTTTTGACAGGAAATTGAATTATGTTTCTAGAAGGACTAATTTATCCTGTTTTTTTGTAAGGGTAGATTTGACGTTATTTGAAAAGGGGGAAATCTATAAAAAAAAATTTATAATCTAGAAGTTCATTAACGTGTTTTTTTTTATAGGAGACCAGATGTCAATTAACACATCTTTATGGTAGAAGACCAAAAAGTTCATTAGCAATTTAAAACGGGGGAATCTATAAAAAATGAACAATCTACAAGTCCATGAACGTGTTTTTTTTATAGGAGACCAGCTGTCAATTAATACAGCTTTATGATAAAAGATCAAAAAGTTCATTAACAATTTGAAAAGGGGGAAATCTATGAAAAAATTTACAATCTAGAGTTCCATTAACGTTGTTTTTTTTTATAGAAGACCAGATGTCAATTAAACATCTGTATGATAGAAGACCAAAATGTTCATTAACGTGTTTTTTTTATAGGAGACCAAATGTCAATACATCTTAATGGTGGGAGACCAAAATGTTCATTAACAATTTAAAAAGGGGTAAATCTATAAAAAAAAAATAACAATCTAGAAGTCCATTAACGTGTTTTTCTTTATATAAAGGAGACCAGATGTCAATTAATTCATCTTTATGGTGGGAGACCAAAATGTTCATTAACAATTTAAAAAGGGGTAAATCTATAAAAAAAATTAACAATCTAGAAGTCCATCAACATGTTTTTTTTTATATATAGGAGACCAGATGTCAATTAACGCATCTTTATGGTAGAAGACCAGATATTCAATAACACCTTCGTTGTAGAAGACCAGATATCCATTAAGTGAAATCTCTTGTAGAAGACATCAATTAACACACCTTTATTGCAGAAGACCACATATCCATCAACACCGCTTTACCGTTGAAGACTAGATACCTACTAACCCACCTTTAGCGTAGAAGAACGAACTTTAAGGAGAAAAATAAAGCCATAATGAAGTTTACATAGTAAGTACCTTGTTGCTAAACAACCAGTACCCTTGAGACATCGAGTAACTCCCCCACTCCTTCCCCCTCCCCCGCCCCCTACCCCAACCCCCAACCTATCAGATAGATAGGAAAACCATCCCTCAACTTTTGCTGAATTTTATACAATTTATTATAGTGACCGACCTTCAGTAACGAAGTTCTCTCCCCGGAAGGGGCTGGCGCAATCAGTTCGCCTCACGCGGTGCACTGTAGGCGTTACTTAAGGTTCTTTGCAGCGTCCCTTCGGCCCCTATAGTGGTAACCTCATTTCGTTCCTTTTACTTTACCTCCGTTCGTATTCTCTGTCTTCCATCTTATTTTCCACTCTCCTTACAATTGCTTCATCTTTTAGGGATGACAGTAATGCTTCGAATATTATCTTAGGTTACTTTGAAAAGTCTATGTTAAGAAAGCGATTTCCCTGTTGACAATATGATCAGTCATCACCTCTTTACTGAGAGATACTTTCTCTCTTTGAACTTTCTAACATGCGAGTTCTTTTAAGACAGGCTTCGTGCTAACTTTCTCCCTTTTATCATTATTTTTTGTCATTCTTAAGCTCGTTACTTTCTCTCTTTGAACTTTCTAAAATGTGAGCCCTTTAAGACAAGCTTTGTGCTAACTATCTCCCTGTTGTCATTATTTTTTTATCATTCTTAAGTTTGAAACGCCTAGATTAAGAAAGTGATACCCGTTACTTTCTTCCTTCGAACTTACTTTCTAAAATGTAGCTATTTTAAGTCACGCTTTTACCTTAACTCTCCCTTTTTTTAATTTTTTTAATTTTTTCGTTTTGTTTATTACATAAGGCAGAAGTCTCATCACCCAGACGCGCATAGGTGCAGTCTGCTGTGGAAATGTTTGTAAATATCGTTTGTCTTTTTGGGGCAGGGTGGTGGCGCTGAAAGAGAGAGAGAGAGAGAGATACTCTACCCAACGCTCTTCATAATTTTCGTGTATTTATCTCTTCCTTTTTCCAAGCTTAGAGAGAGAGAGAGACTCTACCCAACGCTCTTCACAGTTTTCGTGTCTTTATCTTGTTCCTTTTCCCAAGTTGAGAGAGAGAGCGAGAGAGAGAGAGAGAGAGAGAGAGACTCTACCCAACTCTCTTCACATTTTCGTGTCTTTATCTCTTCCTTTTTCCAAGCTTAGAGAGAGAGAGAGAGAGAGAGAGAGAGAGAGAGACTCTACCCAACGCTCTTCACAATTTTCGTGTCTTTATCTTGTTCCTTTTCCCAAGTTGAGAGAGAGAGCGAGAGAGAGAGAGAGATACTTTACCTAATGCTCCTCACAATTTCCGTGTCTTCATCTTGTTCCTTTTCCTAAGTTGAGAGAGAGAGAGAGAGAGAGAATTGGCCTACCATCAAATGCCCTCTCTTTCGTCAGCTGAACCCAAATCTTCATCCATAATGTGTTATCACCATCATGAACCAAGAAGAACCTGTGAAATGTATTTCAATTCGCGTCCAATTTTTTTATGCTCAGAATATCGGTCAGGCATCAAATAATCTGGATTTAGTAAG
>NC_061108.1:138453545-138488545 GCF_015104395.2 Macrobrachium nipponense
TGCTCCTTAAGAGCTTCTTCTGTGTGTTACTTGAATTGTTAAGAGCATCTTGTGCGTGAGCGTTCTCTCTCTCTCTCTTTCCCTCTCTCTCTCTCTCTCTCTCTCTCTCTCTCTCTCTCTCTCTCGGTGGCCGAGAGTTCGGTTCTCGGGCATTCCATTGAGGTGTGAGAGATGTGTATTTCGGGTGATAGAAGTCACGTAAAGCCGTTGGTCTCGTTGCTCAATAACCACTGGTTCCATGCTGCGTAAAATCACCATGCAAACAAACAAAATCTCTCTCTCTCTCTCTCTCTCTCTCTCTCCTCTCTCTCTCTCTCTCTCTTACTGCATATATATATATTATATATATTATGATATATATATATATATATATATATATATATATATATATATATATATATATATAATATTTTAACATATTTAGTACTATGGTAATAATTTGGTAGCCCTAGGATGTTGTCTTTTTCCCTGGTGAGTGAAGACGATGCAGAATAATAATAATAATAATAATAATAATAATAATAAATAATAATAATAATAATATAATAAATAATAATAATAATAATAATAATAATGAGAATGGTGAAGAAGCAAAACGAAGAATAAGAAGGAAAAAATGATAACTAGAAAAAATGTAAGTTTGCAACATATTCTCGACACATTTACAAGTCGTACATTTCTTGTGTGATATAGCAGTGACGTAAAAAGGAGAAAAAAAAAATGATAGATATAAAAATGCAATGTTCACAACATGTTCCTGAAATTTAAAAAAATGCAATATTCGCAACATGTTTCTGAAGTAAAAAAAATGCAATGTTCACAACATGTTCCTGAAATTAAAAAAATGCAATGTTCACAAAAATGCAATGTTCACAACATATTCCTGACACATTTACCAATCGTCCATTTCTTGTGTGATGGAGAAATGATGCAAAATAGTGGAGGAAAGGGAAAATGAAGATAGAGAAATAAGGATAAACAGAAAAAAAAAATATTCAATGTTCACAACGAGTTTTTGACACATTTCCAAGCCGTCCAATTCTTGTGTGATGGAAAAATGATGCAGAATGGTAATGAGAATGAAGAAGAAGAAGAAAGAAAAAAATAACACCCAGAAAAAAAAAACTCATCACCACACGTATACGTCATCATACCCACGAGTACGGGCATAAGTTGGCACGGGGAAAGAAGCCTCTGGCGCCAAATTTAGCCGAAAAGCCTTTCGGGCCAAAATTAGCCCCTAGAGCTGACGATTTTACCCTCCGAGTTTCCTTATCAGCTGATGACTTCATCAGCTACGCAGGTGATAAATAATTTCCACTTTTTCCTACACTTTATTCAGGCTCCGTAAGTAAGAATCCCTACCTATACTCATCTGTAGTAACAGGTATTGCACAACGAATGCTTATCACTTCGCCTGAGTCATAAGTAGCGAGTATTTGCCTTTGTGTGTGTGTTTGTGTGTGAGGATTTTCTTGTCATCTTCAAATAGCACTGCAATTGTTTATGTCCGTTTATTATGAGTGTCAGCTCTACCGTTTATTATTGTTGCTTCTTTTACCACTTTTGACAGCGCTGCTGTTATTTATATAGTGTAGATATTATTGTTATTATTATTATTATTATTATTATTATTATTATTATTATTATTATTTTGTTGTTTTTTCATTAACAGAGTTGTGATTTATTAAGTGACGCAGGGAAGTTGTCTTATCCAAGTCTCTCTCTCTCTCTCTCTCTCTCTCTCTCTCTCTCTTCCTCTCTCTCCTCTCTCTCTCTCTCTCTCTCGTTGAAAGGAACATTTATAATTTTTCAATTATTTCTATATTAATATATTATATTAATATCATGTGAATATAAAATTATATTTTATGTAGATATATTTCTATGGATATATTGATATGAAAGTTTAATATTTTCAAAATATTATATTTATATCACCACTAAAAACACCAGAGGCAATTTTAAGACATGAAGCATTCCATATAGTTTTCTTATTTTCACATAATATCAAAGCTAGAATTATCATTACATTGCTTGAGGTTTTGGGGTAGGGGGTTGGATGTTGGGGGCAGGGGAAGGTGGCTGGGGGAAAGGGTGGCTGGGGAAGGAAGGTGGTGGTTTGTTTTACCCTGAACTGACAACTGTCCCACAGGGAGGACGATTTTTTTTTTTTTTATGAAATTTTATGGTAGTGACCCCGTCCGGAAGATCAGTATACATGGGTTTCCAGAGGATGCTAAGGACTTATTAATTACTTAGTGCTGAAGGTTTGGTTGCAAAAGCAGGCACAGGGACAAGGAAATTGTTCCCAACAGTCTTTTTGGGGGGTTGCCATTTGAGGCTTGATTTGAATCCAAACGCAGGTCTGGTGACAAAAAAATTGTTCGTCACAGTTACGAACATAAGTGACAATATCAGTATTTTAACAGCTTGTTGATGATGCAGCGCCACTTGGCATAAAGATTTCTGATACAATAAATCCTTTTCTGTGGCTAACTTTAGTTTCCAACTTAAAACTGATGAGACCATATAAAATGGTTAAAATAGCACTGAACTTGGATGCTTTAAGACGGTAAAATGGTTTCCACAGTTGCACTAAGGTGCTTCTAAAACAAATCTAATGAAAACTTACTGACGCATCTAAGTGAATAGCAGGCACGTACAGATGCCCCTCTGTGATTTTTCAAAGTTTCCTATTAAAGCCTCAGCAGTTTAATTTTTTCATGTTTAATATTTGCTTCTAAGCATCACATTCCCGTTAATTTAATACCTTCTTGAGAAAAAATGCTAAATGGAAAGTGCAGAAATAGATTTCAAATATGGCAAGCAAAAAAAAATTCCCTGAAAACTCAATAAGAAACTTTTAAAAAATCATGGCAGTGCTTTTGCATATGCTTGCTTTGAGGTCTATCGTCTTAGTGGATTGCCAGCTGAGAATTCAGTGAACCTGTCAAAGGCACGAGAAGACTTTGACCTCTTGACCTTAACATCAATAAATCTCCTTTAGATTTGCTTTAAGGCACAATATCAAAAAATCTCCGGTAGATTTGCTTTAAGACACAACATCAATAAATCTCCAGTAGATTTGCTTTAAGGCACAACATCAATAAATCTCCAGTAGATTTGCTTTAAAACACAACATCAATAAATCTCCAGTAGATTTGCTTTAAGGTACAACATCAATAAATCTCCAGTAGATTTGCTTTAAGACACAACATCAATAAATCTCCAGTAGATTTGCTTTAAGGCACAACATCAATAAATCTCCAGTAGATTTGCTTTAAGACACAACATCAATAAAATCTCTCCCAGTAAATTTGCTTTAAGGTACAACATCAATAAATCTCCAGTAGATTTGCTTTAAGGCACAACATCAATAAATCTCCAGTAGATTTGCTTTAAAACACAACATCAATATCTCCAGTAGATTTGCTTTAAGGCGCAACATAAATAAATCTCCAGTAGATTTCCTTTAAGACACAACATCAATAAATCTCCAGTAGATTTGCTTTAAGACACAATCATAAATCTCCAGTAAATTTGCTTTAAGGTACAACATCAATAAATCTCCAGTAGATTTGCTTTAAGGCAGAACATCAATAAATCTCCAGTAGATTTGCTTTAAGGCAGAACATCAATAAATCTCCAGTAGATTTGCTTTAAGACACAACATCAATAAATCTCCAGTAGATTTGCTTTAAGACACAACATCAATAAATCTCCAGTAGATTTGCTTTAAGGTACAACATCAATAAATCTCCAGTAGATTTGCTTTAAGACACAACATCAATAAATCTCCAGTAGATTTGCTTTAAGACACATCAATAAATCTCCTTTAGATTTGCTTTAAGGCGCAACATTAATAAATCTCTGGTAGATTTGCTTTAAGGCACAACATCAATAAATCTCCAGTAGATTTGCTTTAAGACACAACATCAATAAATCTCCAGTAGATTTACTTTAAGACACAACATCAATAAATCTCCAGTAGATTTGCTTTAAGACACAACATCAATAAATCTCCAGTAGATTTGCTTTTAGGTACAACATCAATAAATCTACAGTAGATTTGCTTATTGCACACAACATCAATAAATCTCCAGTAGATTTGTTTGCTTTAACGCGCACATTAATAAATCTCTGGTAGATTTGGCTTAAAAGTTAAGGCACGAACACAATCAATATCTCCAGTAGATTTGCTTTAAAACACTACATCAATAAATCTCCAGTAGATTTGCTTTAAGACACAACATCAAAATAAATCTCCAGTAGATTTACTTTAAGACACAACATCAATAAATAAACTCCAGTAGATTTGCTTTCAGGCACACATCAATAAAGTCCCCACTAGATTTACTTTAAGACACAACATCAATAAATCTCCAGTAGATTTTTGCTTTAAGGTGCAACATCAATAAATCTCCAGTTAGATTTGCTTGGAAGACACAATCAATAAATCTATCAGTAGATTTGCTTTAAGACACAACATCAATAAATCTCCAGTAGATTAGCTTTAAGGCAAAACATCAATAATAATCTCCAGTAGATTTCCTCCTTTAAGGCCACAACATCAATAATCTCCAGTAGATTTGCTTTAAGACACAACATCAATAAATCTCCAGTAGATTTGCTTTCAGGCACAACATCAATAAATCTCCAGTAGATTTGCTTTAAGGCGCAACATCAATAAATCTCCAGTAGATTTGCTTTCAGGCAGAACATCAATAAATCCCCAGTAGATTTGCTTTAAGACACAACATCAATAAATTCTCCAGTAGATTTACTTTAAGGACAAAACACATCAATAAATCAATCCAGTAGATTTGCTTTCAGGCACAACATCAATAAAATCCCCACTAGATTTACTTTAAGACACAACATCAATAAAATCTCCAGTAGATTTGCTTTAAGGTGCAACATCAATAAATCTCCAGTAGATTTGCGTTTTAAGACACATCAATAAATCTCCAGTAGATTTGCTTTTAAGACACAACATCAATAAATCTCCAGTAGATTAGCTTTAAGGCAAAACATCAATAAATCTCCAGTAGATTTCCTTTAAGGCACAACATCAATAATCTCCAGTAGATTTCCTTTTTTAAGGCACAACATCAATAAATCTCCAGTAGATTTGCTTTAAGGCACAACATCAATAAATCTCCAGTAGATTTGCTTTAAGGCACAACATCAATAAATCTCCAGTAGATTTGCTTTAAGGCGCAACATCAATAAATCTCCAGTAGATTTGCTTTTCAGGCAGAACATCAATAAACTCCCCAGTAGATTGCTTTAAGCACAATATCGAAAAATCTCCAGTAGATTTGCTTTAAGGCACAACATAAATCTTCAGTAGATTTGCTTTAAGGCGCAACATCAATAAAACTCCAGTAGATTTTCTTTAAGGCCCCAACATCAATTAATCTCCAGTAGATTTGCTTTTAAGCACAACATCAAGTAAATCTCAGTAGATTTGCTTTTGTTTTAAGGCTACAACATCAATAAATCTCCAGTAGATTTGCTTTTAAGGCCCAACATCAATAAATCTCCAGTAGATTTGCTTTTAAGGCCCAACATCAATAAATCTCCAGTAAGATTTGCTTTAAAGCCAACATCAATAAATCTTCAGTAGATTTGCTATAAGACCCTACATCAATAAATCTCCAGTAGATTTGTTTTAAGGCGCAACATCAATAAATCTCCAGTAGATTTTTTTTGTTTTAAGGCGCAACATCAATAAATCTCCAGTAGATTTTGCTTTAAGTCACAACATCAATAAATACTCCAGTAGATTTGCTTTAAGGTACAACATCAATAAATCTTCTGTAGATTTTTGCTTAAGACACATCAATAAATCTTCTGTAGATTTGCTTCAAGACACTCAATAAATCTTCTGTAGATTTGCTTTAAGACACATCAATAAATCTTCTGTAGATTTGCTTTAAGGCGCAACATCAATAAATCTCCAGTAGATTTGCTTTAAGACACAACATCGATAAATCTCCAGTAGATTTGCTTTAAGACACAACATCAATAAATCTCCAGTAGATTTGCTCTCAGGCAAAACATCAATAAATTGGTAGATTTGCTTTAAGTCCACGTCAATATATCTCCAGTAGATTGATTTAAAGAAGAAACATCATAAATCTCCAGTAGTTTGCTTTAGGCACAACAATCAATAAATCTCCCAGGAGAATTTTGCTTTAGGCACACATCAATAACTCCAATTCCCAGTCAGATTTGCTTTAGGCACAACATTCATAAATCTCCAGTAGATTAGCTTTAAGGCAAACATCAATAAATCTCCATAGATTTGCTTTAGAGACACAACAGCATAAATCTCCAGTAGACTTTGGGCATTTAAGGCACAACATCAATAATTTCCAGTAGTATTTGCTTAAGGCACAACATCATAACTCCCCAGTAGAATTTGCTTTAAGGACAACATCAATAAATCTCCATTAGATTTGTTTAATGCACAAACATCATAAATCTCAGTAGGTTTGGGCTTTAAGGCGACAACATCAATAAATTTCAGTAGATTTGCTTTAAGGGCACAACATCAATAATCTCCAGTAGATTTGTCTTTAGGCCAACATCAATAAATATCGCAGTAGATTTGCTTTAAAGGCACAACATTCAATATTCCCACAGTAGATTGGCTTTAAGGCAAACATCATAAATCTCCAGTAGATTTGCTTTAAGGCGCAACACAATAAATCCCAGTAGATTTGCTTTCAGGCAGAACATCATAACTCCCCAGTAGGATTTGCTTTAAGGCAAATATCGATAAATCTCCAGTAGATGTTTGCTTTAAGGCACAACAATAAATATCAAGTAAAGAGTTCTCCTTTAAGGCACAACATCAATAAAACGCAAGGTTAGATCTTTTGGTGTTTTAAGGCCCAACATCAATTAACAACTCCAGGTAGATTTGCTAAGCACAACAATCAATAAAACTTCCAGTTTAGAGTTTGCTTTAAAGGGGCCCAACATCAATAAATAATCTCCAGTAAGATTGTGCTTTAAGGGGCCCAACATTTTCAATAAATCTCCACGGTAGATTTGCTTTAAAGCCCAACATCAAATTAAATCTTTCCAGTAAGATTTGGCTTTAATAAGACCCGACATCAATAAAATCTCCAAGTAGAATTACTTAAAACAACTAAATCAATAAATCCTCCAGTAAAGATTTGCTTTGTAAAGGTCACAACATAATAAAATCTCCAAGTAAAGATTTACTTCAAGACAAATTTCATCAATAAATTCCCGTAGATTTGCCTTTCAAGGGGCAACATAAATAATCTCCAAGTCAAGATTTGCTTTAAAGACCCAAACATCCAATTTAAAATCTCCAGTAGATTTGCTTTAAGACAACAACATCAAATAAATCTCCATTATTAATTTGCTTGTAAGGTACAACATCAATAAATCTTCTCGTAGATTTGCTTTAAAGGGGCAAACCATCAATAAAATCTCCAGTAGATTTGTTGTAGGCCGCAACATCAAATTAAAATATCAGTAGATTTGCCTTTAAGTCACAACATCAATTTTAAATCTCCAGTTAAATTTGCTTTAAGGTACACCATCAATAAAATCTTCTGTAGATGTGCTTTAAGGACACATCAATAAATTTCTGTAGAATTTGCCTTCAAGACACACAATAAATCTTCTTGTGTAGCATTTTGCTTTAAGGGCAAACATCAATAAATCTCCAGTAGATTTGCTTGAAGACACAAATCGAAATAGGATCTACCAGTAGGATTTGCTTTAAGACACAAACATCAATAAATCTCCAGTAAGATTTGCTTTAAGGACCCGCAACATCAATAAATTCTCCAGGTAGATTTGCTTTAAGGCCCAAACATCAATAAATTGGTAGATTTGCTTTAGGGCAACAACGTCAACTATATCTCCTTTAGATTTGCTTTTTAAGGAAGAACATCATAAATCTCCAGTAGATTTGCTTTAAGGCACAACATCAATAACTCCCCAGTAGATTTGCTTTAAGGCACAACATCAATAAATCTCCAGTAGATTTTGCTTTAAGGGCGCAACATCAATAAATCTTTGGGTAGATTTGCTTTAAGGGCACCATATCAATAACTCCACGCCCTCCCCAGTTGATTTGCGTTTAAGGCACAACATTAATTAAATCTCCATAGAGTAGCTTTAAGGCAAAACATCAATAAATCTCCAGTAGATTGCTTTAAGGCACAACATCAATAAAATCTCCAGTAGATTTTGCTTTAAGGCACAACATCAATAAAATCTCCAGTAGATTTGCTTTAAGGCGCAACACAATAAATCTCCAGTACATTTGCTTTAAGGCAGAACATCATAACTCCCCAGTAGATTGGCTTTTAAGGCACAATATAAATAAATCTCCAGTAGATTTGCTTTAAGGCACAACAATAAATCTTCAGTAGATTTGCTTTAAGCCCAACATCAATTAATCTCCAGTAGATTTGCTTTAAGCCCAACATCAATAAATCTCCAGTAGATTTGCTTTAAGGCACAACAACAATAAATCTCCAGTGGATTTGCTTTAAGACACAACATCAATAAATCTTCTGTAGATTTGCTTTAAGGGGCAACATCAATAAATCTCCAGTAGATTTGCTTTAAGGCACAACATCAATAACTCTCCAGTAGATTTGCTTTAAGGCACAACATCAATAAATCTTCAGTAGATTTGCTTTAAGGCACAACATCAATAAATCTCCAGTAGATTTGCTTTAAGGCCCAACATCAATAAATCTTCAGTAGATTTGCTATAAGACCCAAAATCAATAAATCTCAAGTAGATTTGCTTTAATGCACAACATCAATAACTCCCCAGTAGATTTGCTTTAAGGCACAACATCAATAAATCTCTGTAGATTTGCTTTAATGCACAACATCAATAAATCTCCAGTAGATTTGCTTTAAGGCACAACATCAATAAATCTCCAGTAGATTTGCTTTAAGGCACAACATCAATAAATCTCCAGTAGATTTGCTTTAAGGCACAACATCTATAACTCCCTAGTAGATTGCTTTAAGGCACACATCAATAAATCTCCAGTAGATTTGCTTTAAAGCCCAACATCAATAATATCCGTAGATTTGCATTAAGGCACAACATCAATGAATCTCCAGTAGATTTGCTTTAAGGCACAACATCATAAATCTCCAGTAGATTTGCTTCAAGGCCCAACATCAATAAATCTCCAGTAGATTTGCTTTAAAGCACAACATCAATAAAATCTCCAGTAGATTTGCTTTAAGGCACAACATCAATAAATCAGTAGATTTGCTTTAAGGCACAAACATCAATTATTCCCCAGTAGATTTGCTTTAAGGCACAACACAATCAATAAATCTCCAGTAGATTTGCTTTAGGCACAACATCAATTATTCCCCAGTAGATTTGCTTTAAGGCACAACATCAATAAATCTCCAGTAGATTTGCTTTAAGGCACAACATCAATAAATCTCCAGTAGATTTGCTTTAAGGCACAACATCAATAAATCTCCAGTAGATTTGCTTTAAGGCACAACATCAATAACTCCCCAGTAGATTTGCTTTAAGGCACAACATCAATAAATCTCCAGTAGATTTGCTTTAAGGCAGAACATCAATAAATCTCCAGTAGATTTGCTTTAAGGCAGAAACATCAATAAACTCCCCAGTAGATTTGCTTTAAGAAACAACATCAATAAATCTCCAGTAGATTTGCTTCAAGATACAACATCAATAACTCCCCAGTAGATTTGCTTTAAGGCACAACATCAATAAATCTCCAGTAGATTTGCTTTAAAGCACAACATCAATAAATCTCCAGTAAATTTGCTTTAAGGCACAACATCAATAACTCCCCAGTAGATTTGCTTAAGGCAAAACATCAATAAACTCCAGTAGATTTGCTTTAAGGCACAACTCTATAACTCCCCAGTAGATTTGCTTTAAGGCACAACATCAATAGCTCCCCAGTAGATTTGCTTTAAGGCACAATATTAATAAATCTCCAGTAGATTTGCTTTAAGGCACAACATCAATAACTCCCCAGTAGATTTGCTTTAAGGCACAACATCAATAAATCTCCAGTAGATTTGCTTTAAGGCACAACATCAATAAATCTCCAGTAGATTTGCTTTAAGGCACAACATCAATTATTCCCCAGTAGATTTGCTCTAAGGCAGAACATCAATAACTCCCCAGTAGATTTGCTTTAAGGCACACATCAATAAATCTCCAGTAGATTTGCTTTTAAGGCAAAACATCAAAAAATCTCCAGTAGATTTGCTTCAAGACACAACATCAATAAATCTCCAGTAGATTTGCTTTAAGGCACGACATCAATTATTCCCCAGTAGATTTGCTCTAAGGCAGAACATCAATAACTCCCCAGTAGATTTGCTTTAAGGCACAACATCAATAAATCTCCAGTAGATTTGCTTTAAGGCACAACATCAATAAATCTCCAGTAGATTTGCTTCAAGACACAACATCAATAAATCTCCAGTAGATTTGCTTTAAGGCACGACATCAATTATTCCCAGTAGATTTGCTCTAAGGCAGAACATCAATAACCTCCCCAGTAGATTTGCTTTAAGGCACAACATCAATAAATCTCCAGTAGATTTGCTTTAAGGCAAAACATCAAAAATCTCCAGTAGATTTGCTTCAAGACACACATCAATAAATCTCCAGTAGATTTGCTTTAAGGCACGACATCAATTATTCCCCAGTAGATTTGCTCTAAGGCAGAACATCAATAACTCCCCAGTAGATTTGCTTTAAGACACAACATCAATAAATCTCCAGTAGATTTGCTTCAAGACACAACATCAATAAATCTCCAGTAGATTTGCTTTAAGGCACAACATCAATAAATCTCCAGTAGATTTGCTTTAAGGCACAACATCAATAACTCCCCAGTAGATTTGCTTTAAGGCACAACATCAATAGCTCCCCAGTAGATTTGCTTTAAGGCACAATATTAATAAATCTCCAGTAGATTTGCTTTAAGGCACAACAATAAATCTTCAGTAGATTTGCTTTAAGGCCCAACATCAATAAATCTCCAGTAGATTTGCTTTAAGGCACAACATCAATAAATCTCCAGTAGATTTGCTTTAAGGCCCAACATCAATAAATCTCCAGTAGATTTGCTTTAAAGCCCAACATCAATAAATCTTCAGTAGATTTGCTATAAGACCAACATCAATAAATCTCCAGTAGATTTGCTTTAAGGCACAACATCAATAAATCTCTAGTAGATTTTGCTTTAAGGCACAACATCAATAAATCTCCAGTTGATTTGCTTTAAAGCCCAACATCAATAAATCTTCAGTAGATTTGCTATAAGACCAACATCAATAAATCTCCAGTAGATTTGCTTTAAGGCCCAACATCAATAAATCTCCAGTAGATTTGCTTTAAAGCCAACATCAATAAATCTCCAGTTGATTTGCTTTAAGCCCACATCAATAAATCTTCAGTAGATTTGCTATAAGACCCAACATCAATAAATCTCCAGTAGATTTGCTTTAAGGCCCAACATCAATAAATCGCCAGTAGATTTGCTTTAAAGCCCAACATCAATAAATATCCCGTAGATTTGCATTAAGGCCCAACATCAATGAATCTCCAGTAGATTTGCTTTAAGGCACAACATCAATAAATCTCCAGTAGATTTGCTTCAAGGCACAACATCAATAAATCTCCAGTAGATTTGTTTTAAGGCACAACATCAACAAATCTCCAGTAGATTTGCTTTAAGATGCAACATCAACAAATCTCCAGTAGATTTGCTTTAAGACACAACATCAATAAATCATCAGTAGATTTGCCTTAAAGCGCAACATCAACAAATCTCCAGTAGATTTGCTTTAAGGCGCAATATCCATAAATCTCCAGTAGATTTGCTTTAAAACGCAACATCAACAAATCTCCAGTAGATTTGCTTTAAGACACAACATCAACAAATCTCCAGTATATTTGCTTTAAGGCCCAACATCAATAAATCTTCAGTAGATTTGCTTTAAGGCACGACATCAATAAATCTCCAGTAGGTTTGTTTTAAGGCCCAACATCAATAAATCTCCTTTAGATTTGCTTCAAGGCAGAACATCAATAAATCTCCTTTAGATTTGCTTTAAGGCGCAACATTAATAAATCTCCAGTAGATTTGTTTTAAGGCGCAACATTAATAAATCTCCAGTAGATTTGCTTTAAGGCGCAACATCAATAAATCTTCAGTAGATTTGCCTTAAGGCACCCTGTATCAGCTGTCCAATGATGATTTTACACTCCAACAGTCTCAAGTACAAAATTGTTAAACACTGACAAAAGGTTTATTATAATCATGGGAATGTTGAAGATCTTCCTAGAAAATACAAGTATCATGTCAGAGATCTTTGTGCGAAGTGAACTAACATCAGCATTTTAAATATTTTTAGAAGTTTCTTGAATGATCTAATCATTTTCCTTGTGGTCGAAATTCTTGGAACTGAGAGGAGAGGAATTTTCAGTAATAAATCATTATCACTTTTTTAAATTGATTTTTCCATTATCACTTCTTTATCATCAGTTGTTAATGCAGCATCTTTATCTCACTTTTATTCCTCTATATTTCTCTGGAGTGTCACTGACTTGTTTTTTTGCCTCTTACGTAAATGTCTGGAACTGTCACTCTATCAATCATCTTCTCATCCTATGCATATTCTCCTCCTCGATTCGAGATTATAAAAAAGAAAGAAAAAAAAAACTTCACTCCTTCCTTCCCACCTCCTTCATCGCCACCTCCCAAATTCCCACTTCTGTGTCCTCTCTTCTCCTTGTCCTTCCCTTACCTACCTACCCACCTACCTACCAACCCCTCTCTCCTCCTTCCTCCTGCTCCCCCTCCTCCTCCTCCTCCTCTTGTCGAACCTTCATTTATTGTACAAGTAACATAATTAGGCCGAAGCTTGCGCCCGAAAATGATGCAATAAAATCTGATTGAATTTTGATGAGGAGAGAGCGCCTCAAAGATTGAACCCCCGGGCGAAAAAAGACGACGACGTTTAGGGGTGGGGGGCGGGGCCGTGGGGAAGGGAGGGAGGAGGGGTGAGAGGTGTGTTAGGGAGGGTGAGATAAAGAGAAGACGGGAAGGGGATTATTGTGTATAGAGAGAGAGAGAGAGAGAGAGAGAGAGAGAGAGAAAGCACGATGTTGTCGTTAAGATGCTAAATGAAGAACGATAGACACCATTGTGAAGAAATGACAAAAGTATTATGGGACTATACTAAAGATGAAATTGTTATCTATTTCACACCTAACCTGACCTTGATTGACCCAACCACTTGAAGAAAAAGATAAAAAAAAGTTAGCAGGTTCATTTGCATGGTATGATGTAGTTGACATAACAAGCTTTGTGGTTTTGATAATTATATTGTGTCTTAAGAGCAGGCCAATTCTGTTGTATAGTTGTTCTGTAACGAAGAGTTAGTTAAATGGACAAATAAACACCCATTAGATAACTCAAAACCTAAAGTATGAGAGAGAGAGAGAGAGAGAGAGAGTTACAAGGATTAGGATGTCTCGAAGACTTGTTAGTCCATCCTTAGAGGAGACATCGTGTGCTCACTTATCTGTAGGAGCAGGTTTTACTGTGGATTCACAGTGTCCTAATGATTTTGTCTAGCTTTCTTTTAAACTCTTCCACACTGTTGCTGTTTACAACTTCTGGTGGCAGTTTATTCCACGTGTCACATATCTTGTATGTGAAGAAGTTCCCTCAATGGGATGTGTTTCATCTCCTCAGTTCTAGTTTCCATCCATTATTTTTTTGTCTGGTTATCGTTTAATGTAAATAGGTTACTGTCTACTTTTGTCATGCAGAGAGAGAGAGAGAGAGTAGTAAGGCTGTCCATGAGTATGTTACATTTGTGCTTGTAAAACATTCATATTTACACACGACATGTTAATGATTACTATAAAGTACAATGAATACACAAGGCTTTAATCCCCATAGAGACGTAGTGCCAACAGTGCACCTCATGCGCTGCACTATAGGCATTACTAAGGTTCTTTGCAGCGTCCCTTTGGCCCCTAGCTGCAACCCCTTTCATTACTTTTACAGTACCTCCGTGCATAGTCTGTCTTCCATCTTAACGTTCCACCCTCTCATGACGATTGTTTCATAGTGCAAGTGCGAGATTTTCCCTTCTGTTGCACATTTAACTTTTTTTTATCTTAATTTCCTTCCAGCTCTGAATGACCACGTAGAACCCAGAGCTTGTCATTTGGTCTAAATTCTATACTACATTCCATTACCTTTACGTATTTTCTTCAGCCGTTGTTACCTCACCAGAATGAGAAAGTATTTCTATATTAATGTTTTCGTATTTCGGAAAGTTTTGGATAAACAGTGCGTTATCATTTTTACAGATCACGTGATCCATGATCAAAACTGGATACAGCCAGTTTGTGTCTGTATCTTAGTTGTTCTTATGCATTGAACTGAATTGAATATACAGGGTGTCCATAAAGTCCCAGTACCATTACAAGTATTTATAGCCCCAGAATGGTACTGGGACTTTATGGACATCCTGTAGTATCTAGGCCGAAGGCCAAGCACTCGGACCTATGAGGTCATTCAGCGCTGAAACGGAGATTGAGAGTAAAAGGTTTGAAAGGTGTGACAGGAGGAAAACCTCAAAGCAGTTGCACTATAAATCAATGTTGTTAGGAGAGGGTTGAGGAAAGTAAGATGGAAGAAAGAGAATATGAAAGGAGGTACTGTAAAAGTAATGAAAGGGGTGGCAGCTAGGGGCCGAAGGCACGCTGCAAAGAACCTTAAGTTAATGCCTATAGTGCACCACACGAGGGTGTACTGACGGCACTAATTACCCCACGTTTATATAGAAACGTGTTAAATACCATGCACTTTGGCATCCTATTAAGAGTAGGTCTTTTTACACGACGCACGCGACCCATCAGCGTGATAAAACTTCGATGCAGAACGATAAAATAAAGATGAAAAATCAGATCATTCATTCCCCTCTCCAATGCATAAATACTTACCCCCAGCGCTCAACAGATGGCGCGCGCATCGCCCAACCAGCGGGAATTTCAAATCAGATTATGGTGGGCGCGGTGTGAAACACGACTTAAAGAATGATAAAATGAATAAGAAAAAAAAACGGAGAATGAAATTGTTTTGATGGTAAGTGGACATCTGTGATAAGAGGGTGAGAGGGTGAGGGTAAGAGGGAGAGGGTGAGGGGACGGTGGGGATAGCATCTCCCCTCTTACTCTGAGGACAATGGACCTCGAGGGGTATTTTTAATGACCCTCGACAGCCTCTATTGGGTTGGTTTCATCAGTAATTTTGGGGTATAAATTGACCATTAGCTCCATTACAGTGTGTGTGTGCGTGCTTGATAAAAAAAAGATCGTTGTTTGTCAATCAGGGTAGCGTCTGAGGGCTGAGGGCCAAAGAATAATTTTTTGGGACAGTTATGGGTCGTCGTGTATATATCTTTTTAACAAGTGGGAGTTGACAGCGTTTGGGATGGTTGTACTAATATATATATATATATATATATATATATATATATATATATATATATATATATATACATATATATATAATATATATTATATCACATCACCACAAGTGAAGATAAGAGGTAGGCTGTAAGTGGCTTTTAAATAAAGTCGAAACTGGTCAGGACTTACACCTATCCAAGTGTGTTGAGAGAGAGCCATTGAAGTCAATAGCTTTGAGATAAAGTCGAAACTGGTCAGGACTTACACCTATCCAAGAGAGAGAGAGAGCACTACACACTTGGATAGGTGTAATTCCTGACCAGTTTCGACTTTATTTCAAAGCCATTGACTTCAATGGCTTAGAATTAAAAACATAAACATTCCAAATGAACGCGACCATTTCAAAATATACACTTATACATCTCTCTATCTATTCCCTGACCAACTCATCGTACAAGCGCCGTTCCTTAGCCGCGCCACTAAAACACTTTTCCGTTGGCTTTTGTCTTGTCAGATTAAATCACTAAAACGAAATTAATTATCCCTCGGGAGAAATTATATAAGGAAAAAAAAAAACTCCGTGAAATATGTTCATCAACGTTCATCTCTTCAAGTAATTCCATTATACTCTCGCATCCTTAAAATTTATGAATCTTCAAAGGGGGTCTTTTTTTCCCAGCTGAGTTTTTTTTTCTTTTCTTTCTTTCTTCCTTCTTCGTATTCTTCCGATCATTTTTTCCCTCGACGCTATTTTTCCTCTGCTTTTATCTCCTCCGAAGGGGAATTATTAAGACGCCATTTTTACCTCCCTTTTTCAGGCTAATTGCAGTTAACTATCTCGTTAATGCTCAGCTTTTTATTTTTCCACTTTTTTAGTTTTTTTATAATGGAGACAGGGAAGATGGTTTCAGGAATAGGTATTGTTTTTCTTTTTATTAACACGTTTTAGGTTAGGTTTACTGACAGTTCTTAGAAAAAATTGATTAATATTAGATCATTTCAAATTGACTATCTGTTTCCCCTACGTACGTGAACAAAATAAAAAAATATGCATTACCCTCTTACTCAATAGTTCTGGGTAATTAAAAATGTATTCATTACAAATCTTGAGCGAATAATGTACACCACAAAAACGACTTTCCTAACCTTTATGAATAACCTGCTTTTTTCCTTGCCTTTTCAAACCATTATGACTTTTATACAGCCACATAAATACATTTCTGATAGGTAGTTATCTATTCAGCGGTAAATTCCAGTCATTTGTCAAGTATTTTCTTTCCTTTTTTGACGTTCTTATTGTTCCTGGACTTTCAAACCACTTTTTTTTTCATTTTATATTTTTCGACTTTTTCTCTTTTGTGTCTTTCTGTGAAAAAGTAAAAAAAAAAAATGTGGTGTATTCTCTTTTGTTTTATCCTGTGGAATTTCTGTTTGATGATTATATAATATTCGTCCTTTGTCGTAGAAAGTGATTTATGATCTTGCAAGCTGGAATGAATAAAAGATTTAATCGTCTTGATGTACAATTTCATAACCATTTACACGTCTGTTTAGGAGGACCTAACATCATCTCAAAACGTCTCTTTGTGTTTATGATGTTACTTGGTGACTGACTGATTAATATTCTTACTTCTCTCTCACTTTTACTACTTTCCTTTGTCGCCAAAAGTGATTTATGATCTTACAAGCTGGGTTGAATCGGGAATATAATAGTCGTCTTGATGCGCTGTTCAATTCCGTAACATTTCCACGTGTGTTTAGGACCTAACCTCATTTTAAATAATATCCTTGTGCTTGTTATATCACTAGTGATTGACTGAACTATAATAATTCTTGATTTTGTACATATTATTTTTGTTCTCTTTTACTTTTACAACTTCAGATCGTGATCTCACCTGATTTCTTTTTTATTATTTATTATCATAATTATTATTATTATTATTATTATTATTATTATTTCATCAGGTAAAACCGATTCACTAGGAACAAGCCCACCAAAGGGGCCACTGACTTGAAATTCCAACCTCCAAAGAATGTTGGTTTAAACCTCCCACCACAGACCCCACACTGCAACAGTAACTGATCGTGATACATAGCCAGTGATTTTTCGTGGCCCCGGGGGGGAGGGGCGAACTTGCGACATCTCAAAGGCATGCAGCGACGCTTGCAACCTTACAAGCAGACCACCAATACATAGTGACCCCAAATGACCCTATACCAGACGACAGTATGAGTGACCCAAACCTACTTTGAAAAGCTGCAGACCCATTTTTATATCAAAGTGCAGATAGTATCAAAGTTAGTTAACTTTCTTTTTAATATATGACTTGGTAATAAATCCTTTTACAATCTAGATGTTACATTACAGTGGGAACACGTGTCCAGTCATTTTACAGCTACCAGACGATGAGGGCAGAAAGTCCTTTGAAAGTTTGTACTCTTTTTAATAAATAAATATAAATATATGTATATATATATATATATATATATATGTGTGTGTGTGTGTGTGTGTGTGTGTGTGTGTGTGTGTGTGTGTGTGTGTCCACATTAAGCTACAAATGCCCTTTAATATCCAATTCGTTCTGCCTCGGAATTAACATATTTTCACATATGTTAACCGAAGGGGAAATTTTTTAGTTGATAATAATTTCGTCCTCTCTTGGATTCGAACCAGCGCACAGGGGAGGAGAAATCAGAACTTCAGTGACGTCCTTATCGACTCGGCCAACAATATGTGTGTGTGTGTGTGTGTGTGTGTATGTATTACATACACAGACGTATGTAGACACATCATACCCATTCTTAAGCAAGACCTTGGATTTAAAGTAACTATCACCTCTACCCTTAGTAGCTCTTGAGAAGTCCGTTAGCGTCCAAAAAGGTGCGATATATGAACCCATAATTACCTTTTCTTAATCTGCACTGGGTACTTCATAAAAAGTAGTGTCGCAATTAGCATTTCTTGGAGATTTCGTTTCAGAATCTACAAAAAAAGAGAAAAATTTTGTACACTCATGGTGGGTTATTTCAAGATTCTAAATTAAGTGTAAATTAGAATTAAAGACCTGTAGTTGGAAGGTAAGTCCTCTAAGAGAATGAGAGCTCTCTCTCTCTCTCTCTCTCTCTCTCTCTCCTTATGAATAAATGTAAATTATTATTAAATACGTACTTGGAAAGTACGTCCTCTAAGAGAATGAGAGCTCTCTCTCTCTCTCTCTCTCTCTCTCTCTCTCTCTCTCTCTCTCTCTTAAACAATTAACTGGGAAAAAAACGCTGGATTTGAACAACACGATTCTAGAGAAGTATAATTCTTTGTTTATTTATTTATTTATCTATTTATTTAGTTTTCCATCTTCCGTCTTTATCACTTCCAATAAATTTATCCCGTTATTTTTTTCTTCTTTTTTTCCTCTAATACTTCCTTCATTTCGCTCCTCAAACCTTTCCTTCTCTTCCTCATCCTTCCTTGCCTTCACCTCTCCTCTCTCTATCTCTCTTCTTTTTTCTTCCTCCTACTGCTTCCTTCATTTCAGCTCCTCAACCTTGTTCCTTCTCTTCCTCCTCCTCCTCGCCTTCACCTCCTCCTCCTCCTCCTCCTCCTCCTCCTCCTCCTCTTCTTCCGTCTTTATCACTCCCATCTCATTTCTTCCGTTATTACTTCTTTTCTTCCTCCTACTACTTCCTTCATTTCAGCTCCTCAAACTTTCCTCCTTCTCCTCCTCCTCCTCCCCACCACCTCCTCCTTTCCTCCTCCTCCTCCTCCTCCTCCTCCTCCTCCACCTTCGCCTTCCTCTTCCTTCTTCCGTCTTCATCACTCCCATCTCATTTCTCCAGTTCTTTCTCCCTTCCTTCCTTCTTCTGCTCCGCCCACTGCCTCCTCCTCCTCCTCCTCCTCCTCCTCCTCCTCCTCACTTCGCCTTCCTCTTCCTTCTTCCGTCTTCATCACTCCCATCTCATTTCTCCAGTTCTTTCTCCCTTCCTTCCTTCTTCTCTGCTCCGCCCACTGCCTCTCCTCCTCCTCCTCCTCCTCCTCCATCTAACGCCTCTAGTGTGCCATAAAAAGCCTATTAATCCTTACAAATGACCTACGCAAAAATCCTGAGTGCTTCTAATCTTCTAATATGTGAATGAGTTGGGGGGGAAAATTAACCATTCTTCTTAAGTTTGCTGCTCTTTAATACGAATCGCTAATAGCGTTTGGCGCTAACACGGAAAAACACGCCTCCGTTCGAACGCCTGCCTCCGACCCGGGCTTCGGCTCCGCGACCGCCTCGTTTCCTCCCCTCCCCGCCCGCGTAAGGGCCGCGCCGTACGCGGCGAGGGCGTATTTTGATCCCTTGATCCCCCTCGGAATGGACGGCATCCATTTGGACGTCTTTTCCGGCCTCATCCGCCGGATAACTTTGCCGGCGAGAGATTAGAAAAATGGCGGGAAATATCAGCGGGATCCGAGAAGCCTGGAAAGGACTTGAGTGGGTAATTTTCAGCTTTTAAGGCCCCCTAATTAGAGAGAAAAGTATCATTATAAACCCTAAGTGGACGTTCGTTTAACTTTCTCTCTCTCTCTCTCTCTCTCTCTCTCTTCATCCAAGGAACATGAGTTTATACAAATAATAAGAAAACAAAGCTCTTCGTCCTTACAAACACACACACACACACACAATGCTATTTGTGTGTATAACCTGACAGTTAATTATTGTGTAATACAAATATGTAAATCTCAGCTGTCACAAGAGAACTTTAATTCATTTATCGGCATTTACGGTGGATGGAATAGAAAAAAATACCATCAATAATTAAAAAACACAATCTAACCAACGTCTGGGTTGTTATATGCCAAGGTTTCTGGACCTTCTTGTTTGGCATCTTCCAGTAAGGTAAGAATGAGGTCCTTCAAGCCATTATTGGCCCAGGTCTGAAGAATACTCTTTGAACCTTGTCAATATCAAAGGTCACCACGCTGCATGTCAAAGGAATTTATGAAATAAAAAAAGTGCACATCACGTGGTGCACTGTAGACATTACTAAAGGTTTGCAGCGTCCCTTCGTCCCCTAGCTGCACCTACAGCGAATTCGATTCTCGGGCATTCCACTGAGGGGTTAGAGATGTGTATTTCTGGTGATAATTGATTGATTGATTTATTAAAGATTATCTGGCGTCGCAACTGTATTTCTGGTGATAGAAGTTCACTCTCGACGTGGTTCGGAAGTCACGTAAAGCCGTTGGTCCCGTTGCTGCATAACCACTGGTTCCATCCAACGTAAAAACACCATGCAAACGAACAAACAAACCCAGTGCTTGGCTTTATAGTTAAACTTTTCAGAAAGGCAGATTATACTGTCCATTGGGGTAAGGTCAATTCATCCTTTGTTTTCAGAGATTTCTGTGAGATTCTTATCTTGCGGGAGAACATTAGATGCACTGAATTGTAGAAGAACTTCACTTTGCTTATCCGAAGCTGTGACATCCACCAGCAGGTGATATATTCATGCGAGATGTTTGTTACTATAGTAGATTCACATCAACCGTGCATTTGATGTCTATATGCTAGTCCCTTACGACGCTCCTGATTGGCTGTTGATAAGCCAATCACAGGGCTGGAAACTCTCGGTCTCTCGAGAGAGAGTTCAGATGGGTAGGATCTATGTTCCACCTCTCAAAAGTATCCCTCAGGAGAGGTGGAACATACATCCTGCCTATGTGAACTCTCTCGAGAGAGACTGAGAGTTTCCAGCCCTGCGATTGGCTTGTCAACAGCCAATCAGGAGCGTCGTAAGCGACTGGCCTAGACATCAAATGCACGGTTGATGTGAATCTACTATAGGTATTGGATTTTTATAAGGTGAATCAGCGGCAAAATGAATTGAGTTGGAAGAAAAGCAAGGAGTTGGCGATGGCCTTATACCAGACACGCCAAGTGTCTCGGAAATATCAGAGAGTGATTACATGAAGTTTCGTCAAGGTATCTGAGGGAATGACCAGGTTTTTGACAGGATACCATCAGCCAGTTCAGCTTTCCGGAAACCGTACACCAGACCAGAAGAGAGGCTCTGACATTCCTAGTGTTTTGCCTCCCTTACAGGCTGGTCAGGAGCGAGAGCTTGTGCTGACATAAGGCCAGCTTAAACTATTATTATTAGCCTATTATTATCATTATTATTCAGAACATGGACCCTATTCATATGACACAAACCAACCAAAGCGGCCACTGAGCCCCCTTACAGGCTGCTCAGGAGCAAGAGCTTGTGCTGGCATAAGGCCAGCTTAAACTATTATCATTATTATGAAGAACATGGAACCTATTCATATGGAACAAGCCAACCAAAGGGGCCACTGACTTGAAATAATTCAAGCTTCCAAAGAATAGGGTGTTCATTAGGAAGAAGTAAGAATAGGTAAAGGGAAACGCAGAAAGAAGGGATCTCACTTATTAAAAAACAAAAAAAAACAAAAAAGCAGAAAAATGAACTATTAAATAGATAAAAATGTATTAAAATCCAAAGAGAAAATTATTAGGGTAGATATGGACTTGAAAGTACATCCGTGCATCAGCGAATAATTCCAATCCGTCGACTAATAGTAGATACACCTAATAGACTGCCGAACTTGAGATCGCTCCCAGTGTTCCGTTCGGGGACTTGTTTATTTTTTCCTTCCAGTTGTGTAAATACAAACAACCACTCGCAATACTTTTCAAAGGCGTCTCTCGTTGTTGTAATGAGGATATATCTGATTAAGCGGTAATTGCTTCGCGCGTAAGTAGAATTAATATTTTGATAACCCATTCTTAATTATGTCATTAGCAAGCAAGTTCATTATATCGTTTCATTCCGTGGAAAATTATTTTAATTATTTCGGTAAGGTGCACTGTAGGCATTATACTGTTTGAAGCGTCCCTGTGGTCCCAAGCTGCAACCTTTTTTTTATTTATTTATTTTTTTTTTCATTTTACTGTACCGCCGTTCGTATTCTCTTTCTTCCATCTTACTTTCTACCCTCTCATAACAATGAGTTCATAGCGCAACTGGTAGGTTTTCCTCTTGTTACACCTTTAAGACATTTTTTACCCTCAATTTTCCTTTCAGCGCTGATTGACCTCATAGTAGTAGGTCCCAGTGATTGGTCTTTGACCTAAATTCTATATTTTGCCTATCTGTATTTCTTTATCTTGCTGTCCAACCGCTCCAACTCCCTCTTTTCGCTGTCTTGATCACTGAAATAGCTGGAAGTGCCCCAGTGCTTGGCTGGACATCCTAAATTTCCAGTTCTTGGCTGGGCAGCCTAGATATCCAGTGCTTGGCTGGACATCCTATGGTTCCAGTTCTTGGCTGGACAGCCTAAATTTCCAGAGCTTAGTTTGACAGCATATATTTCCAGTGCTTGGCTGGACAGCCTACGGTTCCAGTACTTGGTTGGACAGTCTAAATTTCCAGTTCGTGTCTGGACAGCCTACGGTTCCAGTGCTTTGCTGGACAGTCTAAATATCCAGTTCTTGGCGGGACAGCCTACAGTTCCAGTACTTGGCTGGACATCCTAAATTTCCAGTTCTTAGTTGGACAGCCTAAAATTCCAGTACTCGGCTGGACAGCCTACGGTTCCAGTACTTGGCTGGACATCCTAAATTTCCAGTTCTTAGTTGGACAGCCTAAAATTCCAGTACTCGGCTGGACATCCTACGGTTCCAGTACTTGGCTGGACAGCCTACGGTTCCAATGCTTGGCTGGACAGCCTACAGTTCCAATGCTTGGCTGGACAGTCTAAAAATCCAGTTCTTGGCTGGACAGCCTACAGTTCCAGTTCTTGGCTGGACAGCCTACAGTTCCAGTTCTTGGCTGGACAGCCTACAGCTCCAGTTCTTGGCTGGACAGCCTACAGTTCCCATTTCTTGGCTTGGACAGCCTTTACAGTTCCATTTCTTTGGTCTGAACAGCCTACGGTTTCCGCAGTTCTTGGCTGGAACAGCCTACATGTTCCCAAGTTTCTTGGCTGGAACGCCTACATGTCCCAGTTCGTGGCTGGAACAGCCTACCAAGTTTTTCCAGTTCTTGGCTGACAGGCCTACAGGTTCCATTTCTTGGCTGGACAGCCTTTTACAGTTCCAGTTCTGGCTGACAGGCCTTTAAACAGTTTCCAGTTTTCTTGGGCTGGACAAGCTACCCCGGTTCCAAATTTGCCGTGCCTGGCAGTTCTTAAGATTTCCAGTTCTTGGCTGGACAGTCTAAATTTCCAGTTCTTGGCTGGACAGTCTAAATTTCCAGTTCTTGGCTGGACAGCCTACGGTTCCAGTGCTTGGCTGGACAGTCTAAATATCCAATTCTTGGCTGGACATCGTAAATTTCCAGTTGTTGGCTGGACAACTTTAATTTCCAGCTCTTGGCTTGACAGCCCAAATTCCATCAAATCAATCATCACTTTTTATCCGCCAATATTTTTTACACATCACTCGCGAAAGTCACTTTAGGCCCATCACTTTCAATTTATTTAAGTGTGCTATTCCCACGCTCTCTTTTCATCGCCGCTGCACCCTTTCATTTTTATTTTTTATTTATTTATTTGTTAAGTTTTTAAGCAACGTGTATCTGGTGTTACGTGTCCAGTTTTACGATTGCATTTTACAACCGGGAGTTTGATATCCGCATCTAATTGTTGACAACATTCTGTTTGCAATATTTCCGATAGCCAGATTCTATTGCACGGCTTTTGTTTGCTCTCTCTCTCTCTCTTCTCATTTCTCTCTCCTCCCCTCTCTCTCTCTCTCTCTCTCTCTTCTCTCTCTCTCTCTCTCTCTGAAGGTTATTGCAGTGCTATTTTCCTGCTAGTTTTGTTTTACAGGATATCTGTTGTCATAATTTTTATATTCACATTTTATTGTCACTGGAAATACACCTTGCTGGATTTGTGTGTACGAGACACCTCTATAGTTACACATTTATGTATGTGTAGGTATATTTCTTTATAACATTTTTAACTAAACAATGTATACATACGTATGCATAAACACACAAACACAACACACACTGTATAACATTAAGATAAAGAACAATATATTTATATTTCTGATGATATTTGAGTAAAGGATACGACATATTTCATTCTAACCATTTTATCTAAATAATGTATGTAGCTTGATGGCTCGTGCTACGCTGTGCTGGAACCCCGGGGTAACTGTCATGTCTCTCCTACCCTCCCAATCCCCAACCTACCCCGCCCCACCCGTGGCGGACAAACAGGTTTGCAGCACAAGGTTGGTTGCGTCATGTCTCCCCTACCTTCCTGATTGTAGCGTCACGTACCCATGATGTTATTTTACTTCTATTTCTTACAATCCCATAAGAGGTACTGGGGTATTGCCATCAGTGCACCCCATGCGGTGCACTGTAGGAATTACTCGAGGTTCTTTCCTTTTACTGCACCTCCGTTCATATTCCTCTTCCGTCTCACTTTCCAACCCCTCTTAAACAAATGTTCCCAAACCTTATACCGTCAACTTCTCTTCCAGCGCAGCTGAATGACCTCATAGGTCCCAGCGCTTGTGGCCTCTGGGCTGAATTATACATTCAGTTCCAAATTATTCATCTCAGAGATCATCATTTAACGTTGAAAATTTGAACTAAGCAGGATAAGTCATTTAGATGAATACAAATTAATGTACGAGAGATTTGTCTTAAAAATATACGTATAAAAGGTTATCTATTCAGGGATAATATATCAGTGCTTCGAAATATTCATCAGATAATAAAAGCGTATATTTTTCTTTGCCTGCGTGTGTGTGTTCGTAACACGCGTCTGTAACGGTTTGTGAAAAAAAAATTAAGTTGTTCATGGCAAGTGCAGGTTTAAGTGTTGACTGAGAGAATATAGTTTTATATAAGTAACTAAATGGCGTAACTTTTATCTTATGAAATATGCTAGTGCTAATTATTAATTATTATTTCGAAGAGATAGTAAAATACTTATTATTAAGGTATTGGACCCACAAAAAAATAGAAGTTCGAAAATAACAGAAAACAGCTCAGTTCAGAAAATTAAAATCAGTTCGAAAAGTAATACAGAAAAGTTCAGGAAATAGAAAACAGTTCTAAAAATAAAGCCGAAAGCAGTTAAGTAAATAGAAAACAGTTCGAAAAATAAAACAGAAAACAGTTCACAAAAATAGAAAACAGTTCGAAAAATAAGACAGAAAACAATTCAGAAAATAGAAAACCGTTCGAAAGATAAAACAGAAAACAGTTCGTAAAAACAGAAAGCAGTTCATAAAATAGAAAACTCTTCGAAAGATAAAACAGAAAACAGTTCAGAAAATAGAAAACAATTATAACATAAAACAGAAAACAGATCAGAAAATAGAAAAAAGTTCGAAAAATAAAACAGAAAACTGTTCAGAAAATAGAAAACAATTAAAACATAAAACAGAAAACAGTTCAGAAAATAGAAAACAGTTCGAAAAATAAAACAGAAAACAGTTCAGAAAATAGAAAACAGTTCGAAAGATAAAACAGAAAACAGTTCAGAAATTAAGATAACAATTTTAAAAATAAAACCGAAAACAGTTCAGAAAATAGAAAACTCTTCGAAAGATAAAACAGAAAACAGTTCAGAAAATAGAAAACAATTAAAACATAAAACAGAAAACTTCAGAAAATAGAAAAAAGTTCGAAAGATAAAACAGAAAACAGTTCGAAAGATAAAACAGAAAATAGTTCAGAAAATAGAAAAGTTCGAAAAATAAAACCGAAAACAGTTCAGAAAATAGAAAACAGTTCGAAAGAGAATACAGAAAACGGTTCAGAAATTAAGATAGCAGTTTTAAAAATAAAACCGAAAACCGTTCAGAAACTAGAAAACAGTTCGAAAAATAAGACAGAAAACTATTCAGAAAACAGAAAACAGTTCGAAAGATAAAACAGAAAACAGTTCAGAAAATAGAAAACAATTAAAACATAAAACCGAAAACAGTTCAGAAAATAGAAAACAGTTCGAAAGATAAGACAGAAAACAATTCAGAAAATAGAAAACAGTTCGTAAAAACAGAAAGCAGTACAGAAAACAGAAAATAATTAAAACATAAAACAGAAAACAGTTCAGAAAATAGAAAACCGTTCGAAAGATAAAACAGAAAACAGTTCAGAAAATAGAAAACAATTAAAACATAAAACAGAAAACAGTTCAGAAAATAGAAAACAGTTCGAAAAATAAAACAGAAAACAATTCAGAAAATAGAAAACAGCTCGAAAGATAAAACAGAAAACAGTTCAGAAATTAAGATAACAGTTTTAAAAATAAAACCGAAAACAGTTCAGAAAATAGAAAACAGCTCGAAAGATAAAACAGAAAACAATTCAGAAATTAGAAAACAGTTCTAAAATCAGAAAACAGTACCGAAAATAGGAAACAATTAAAACAGAAAACAGTTCAGAAAATATAAAACAGTTCGAAAAATAAAACCGAAAACAGTTCAGAAAATAGATAACAGTTCGAAAAAGAAAAACAGCAAAGTTCGAAAAACAGAAAAAATAACAGAACAGAAATCATTAAAAAAAATTGAAAAGTTTGAAAAAAAACAGACAACAGATCGGAAAACGCCGCAAAAAAAACCAGAAGACAATTCCTAAAAGATAGAAAACAGTTAAAAAACAGAAAAAAAATTTGCAAAAACAACATTAAAAAGTAAAACAATTTGATTCGAACAAAAACTAGAAAACAGTTCTAAAAATAAAAAAAACAGTTCGAAATAATAGAAATTTTGTTAGAAAAACTAGAAAACAGTTCGAAAAATTAAAAAAAAAATAGTTCGATCAAAAAGAAAAAAGTAAAAAAAAAAACTAGAAAATAGTTCGAAAAAACTAAATTAAATAGTTCGAAAAACTAGAAATTTTGTTAGAAAAACTAGAAAACAGTTCGAAAAAAAACAGTTCGAACAAATAGAAAACAGTTGAAATCTAGAAAACAGTTAAAAAAACAGTTCGAACAAATAGAAAACAGTTGAAAACTAGAAAACAGTTCGAAAAAAACAGTTGGAACAAATAGAAAACAGTTGAAAACTAGAAAACTTCGAAAAACTTAAAAAAAAAACAGTTCGAATACTAAAAAAATCGAAAACTAAAAAAACAGTTCGAAAAACGAGAACACAGTTCGAACAACTAAAAAAAACAGTTCAAAAAACTAAAAAAAATAGTTCGATAAATTATAAAACAGTTCAAAAAACTAAACAAAAAAAAAAGAAAAAACACTTCGAACAAATAGAAAAGTTCGAAAAACAAGAAAAAGTTCGAAAACTAAAAAAAATCAGCTCGAACAATAGAAAGCAGTTCGAAAAACTAAAAAAGTTTGAAAAGCAAGAAAACAGTTCGAAAAACTAAAAAACAGTTCGAAAAACTAAAATAAAAAAAACAGTCCGAACAAATAGAAAAACAGTCAAGAAACTGGAAGAAAACGGTTCGACTATAAGCGAGCATCAGCAGCATCCCATCGCCCTAGCTGGCCAAGTCCAAGCCGGAGCCGGGCGAGGCGGACGAGGAGGCGAGCCGTAAGTTAGAACAAATGAAGGACGACGCAGCGCTCTCAGGGTAAAAAAGCAATTAAGCCGGTAAGCGGCTCTTTCAGCTCGGGTTATTGGTGCAATTTTCCCGTGACATGTTTAGATAAGTCGGGCAGACGAGGAGGAGGAGGAGGGCTCGCGGAGGAGAGAGAGAGAGAGAGAGAGAGAGAGAGAGAGAGGCAGGATGGGATGGGAGGAGGGTGCTGGGGGGTGGGATGGGGAGGGGGTGGGTAGTACTACTACTTCTACACCGCCCACCCATACAGGTGGAAGGAAGGAAGGAAGGAAGTGAGGGGGGAGAGGTCGCTGTCGGAAGGTGATTGGGAGCTTCGTGGAGTGGGTAGGGGGTCGGATTAGTGGGGGAGGGGTGGGGAATGGATCCAGTCGGAGCCACGTTGAAAGAAAGGGAAAAGAGCTTGTTAAGGAGATTGGATGGTTGCTTAGGACACGTAGCTACGCTGGAGAGAGAGAGAGAGAGAGAGAGAGTCTTGTTTGTCACTCCCTCACTGGAGTATCTTTATACGTCTTCGGTTGCATTCAACGCTTGCAACGTCTTGGAAAACTTTCTTTTGTCTTGATAGACTAATTCGTTGCTTTTATATTAATTTTTTCCAGCTTATCTCCTTGTATGATAAATTGGCATTATCATTTGAAAAGGAACTATAAATTCCAACGTGCTAAGCTGCAACTGTTTTCAAATTCAGAGAAAACAGGATTCTTTTTTATAGTCTCATCTTTCGTAGCTTCATTCCCATTCCTACTGAATTCTTCGTCTTATACTTCCACAGTTTCTCTCAGAACGTAACCGTACATCCTGTAGAAATGCCCGTTTAGTTCTGGAAATTCTGGAAATCCTGTGAACGGAGCTGAAAACCGACGTCATCCAGCGCACATCGGCCTAACGAGAGATTGAATGAATGCTGAGCTTTTGGCGGGGTTTCCATTTTGGCGGGAAACTCCAAAGCGACTGCCGAACAATAAAGTCGCTTTGCTTTGAAACTCGAATCTCGTCGTTACCGGTATATATAGTAGCTGCCCGGTTGCGGATTAGCTTTAGTCCTGGTCACTAAACGGGTATAGGTCAACAAACCGGACACTTTTACGAAAGGAAGTGTTTCAATGGCCAGTATAGGTCTAAAAGAGATTTGCGCAGATGTTCGGTGTTGAACACTTAACGTTGAGTGTGTGTTTTGGGTATTCATGCCCACTCTACGCGTTTTATTTTACTTTACAACGAATTCTAAAGCTTCTTTTTACCTAAATGCATCTGTATATCATAGGTAGTTTCCTGCTTTTATATGGCGTCTTTGAAAATTAACATGTTTGTGGGGTTTAGACGTTCCTATTTGCATAAATTATCTGTGTTGAAGCAGTTATATATGAAAGCAGTTATATATGACTTGTGGAACAAGTCATATTATGATTTATATTATATCCAATACGGAGAAGCTACCTATGATACACAGATGCATTTAGGTAAAAAGAAGCTTTAGAATTCGCTGTAAAGTAAAATAAAACGTGTAGAGTGGGCATGAATACCCAAAATAGACACTCGACGTTACGTGTTCAACACCGAACATCTGCGTAAATCTCTTTTAGACCTATACTGGTCATTGAAACACTCCTTTCGTAAAATCCAATCTTCAATGCTATATACTGTCGCGTATCTTGGTTTTAGTAAAGGATATTATGATAAAATCGTAGTGTTTAGGTACTTCTACTGCTTAGACACACACACACCACACACACCACACACACACACACACACACATATATATATATATATATATATATAATATATATATATATATATATATATATATATATCATTTGGCTCATCTCGCAAGCATATAGTAGTCTAAGCTCGAGGAATATGCCAAGTCCATTCAAACTTATCGACGGTGGCGACCGCCACCAGATGTCTCTGCTGTTTTTGTTTTGGTCTGCATTACTGAGTCCTCTTCTTCTTCTTCTTCTCTCTCTTCTTCTTCCTTCCGCCTCAATCAGGCCTCATAGACATCACATCCAAGTTTAATTAACTGTCTTTCGAGCTCTCCATCAAAAGGGAGGCCCGGAACTTCTTTAATGGAGTGCCCAAGGCCTCTGTATAGAAGTGGAGGAGGAGGTGCAGCAGCCCTGAGAGAGAGAGAGAGGGGATGGACCAAGCGCCAAAGGACTGCCTGTAAAGGATGGGGAAAGGAGGAAGGGCCTGACTGCCCAAGGACTCTCGATGAGGACGTAAGGAGGTTGTGTTGGGGTGGGTGGTGGTGGTGGGAAAGAAGGTTGGCAGTTCCCAAGGAGGAGACTCCTTCCAAGAAAGGATCTGTTTCGGTAAACGTCTTATAAGGAAAGAAGGATTAATATAATATATATATAATATATATATATATATATATATATATATATATATATATATATATATATATATATTATGAAAGGAGCCCATAAAACAGCCGAAATATAGAAAGTAAGTACTATATATTTCAGTCTCAGAAACATAGTACTTACTTTCTATATTTTGGCGATTTTTATGGGCTCCTTTTATCAGATGATATTCTGTTGCAAAAGAACATTTTTACCAGTAATATATATATATATATAATATATATATATATATATATATATATATATATATATATATATATATATGAGTGGACTACAGCAAAAATAAGCTTTAGAATCAAGATGAGAGAGTGAGGCTGACAATGAAACGCCTGTTCCTTCGTACAGGTATTTCTGTATTTCAGGTAAAATGGGATTTTTTTCCCTTATTCGAGTACCCTTGTGTTCACCATGGAAAGTAGAATGGATTTGAAATTTGCGAGATGTCGCCATAATAACTTAAATAAAAGTGCAGTATACCTGGTATATTTGGGTCACCTCATATACGATATATGTATATGTTTAAAAAATCATAGTAGATGTGCGTTCTTACGTATATAAACGAATACCACAGGATACTGATAGGCAAAAAGCCTGTCATTTTACAGCATTATACAGAGACCACGAAAGATAGATCTATTTTTGGTGGCTTTGATTATACTCTGCAGTAGTGGCTGTACCTACAGAAAACTCTATTGTGCCGAAGAAACAGGCGCATTTTTTACTTGTTTAATATTATTATTCTTTAAAATGGGCTGTTTCACATCCTCTATTGTACAGCGATAATGCACACATTAGTCAGTCATTCTATTTATCATGGACACATACATTAACCTCCATTTCTATGTTCCAAGAAAAAAATGCTAATATTTAGCTGCGTTTCATAAATGCTCAGGTGAAATCTTTTTTATTCGTGAATTCATTAGAAATCAAATATTTGTATTTTTCGTGGTTCTAATGTACCCTATACGAGTACGTTCATATCTGCTAACATACTTAGATGAGGATTGTGTATGAGTGTATTCGTATACAGAGTGTATTTGAGTTTGCGTTATCCCTTTGTTGCTTCATATATAGATGAGGACTGTGTCTGTGTGTATTCGTATACAGAGTGTATTTGAGTTGCTTGTCTCTTTCTTCATACATAGATGAGGACTGTGTATGATTATATTTGTATACAGTGTATTTGAGTTGCTTTCACCTTTCTTAAGTAAATTCTTACGTGTCTTTGTGCTAAGTAAATCGTATATTTAGTACGCGAAGTTTTTTTAAATTCAACTATGTACAGTTACATGTAATATTCAGTTATCTCCAACGCTGTGTGGCCTTAGATTTAATACTCATAAATATAGGCATATCTATACTTATCAGTTGAAAGTAAGAATCACGAATCTTCAACACTCTGTTAGAATTAATGCCTATATAGATATGGTATTAGTTCTTATAACCTGCAAGTAAGATTCGTGAATCTTCAACGCTCCGTTGTCTTAGAATCAATACCCATAAATATGGGTATTACATCGACAAGTCGTTTACTTAAAGAATTAACAAGTTCTGTCCCAGCGAATGCTCAACGATCACCATTTTGTTCGACGATTTTTTTTTATACCATCTCTCTCTCTCTCTCTCTCTCTCTATCTATCTCTCCTTTTCGTCCCCTGATCTCCCTGTCGTTTTTTCCCACTGAAATCCTCTCAGTCTTCTCCCCCACGACCCCCCTTTTTCCTTCTCCTCACTCTCTCGTTCAAATCCGCCTCCTTCCTCCTTCCTTGTCCATAGCCCCTTACCCCCCCCTTCCCAGCCCCACTGATCTCTCAATCTCGCCCCCCCCTACCCCTTTTTTCCTGCTCCATTCTCTCGTTCAAATCCGCCCACCCCTTTTTTCCCCTCTCATTCTCTCGTTCCAAATCCTCCCCCTTCCTTCCTTCCTTCCTGTTCCCTAGCCCCTATACTTCCCCTCCCCTCCCCCGGTCCACTCTATATAAACAGAGACCCTCAATAATTCACACAAAATCTCCCCCGTCCCTTTGACGGGCCACAGGGCGGCGCCTTTTGGCGATTAGCCGGTCGACTGCGTCTTCACAACAGCGATGCCCAAGGAACGTAAACGCTGCCTGCTCGCTATATACTCGCTGATCGCTGCTGCTGCTGCCCCTTAAGCGGCGGGCGCTGGTTTCGGCTGGATTGTTGGTGGTGTCCCGCATGAGTTTATAAAGAGGAGGGAAGGGCATCTCTCTCTCTCTCTCTCTCTCTCTCTCTCTCTCTCTCTGCGGTTAAAAATGTCATGAATATTGGCTCCTATGTCCAAGCCACTGAAAGAGATTCTGGCTTATACATAACATCTGAGACAATGATATGATATCATCGGATAGCGAAGAGGAGGATCATCCTCTCTCTCTCTCTCTCTCTCTCTCTCTCTCTCTCTCTCTCTCTCTCTCTCTCTCTCTCTCTCAGTTAAAATGTCTGAATATTGGCGTTTATGATCAAGCCACTGGAAGTGATTCTGGCTTATATACGTAACATCTGAGACAATAATATGATATTAGATAGAGAAGAGGAGGATCTCTCTCTCTCTCTCTCTCTCTCTCTCTCTCTCTGTGCGATTAAAATGTTTGAACGCTTCTATGTATGTTCAAGCCACTGGAAGTGATTCTGGCTTATATACGTAACATCTGAGACAATAATATGATATTAGATAGAGAAGAGGAGGATCTCTCTCTCTCTCTCTCTCTCTCTCTCTCTCTCTCTCTCTCTGTGGTCAAAATTCTTAATTATTGGGTTCTATGCTTCATGCACTGAAAGTGATTAGTATACACAACAACGTCTGAGTTAATAGCAATATGTTGTTCCAGATTTTCCTTTTTCCATTAGTTTTATTCAAGTATTCCTTTTATAAAGTACAGATTCAATAGTAAGTCAGATTTATAATGTGGTTTGTCTTCGTTTGCAGCGGTAAAACGCAATGTTAACTTATTAAAAGTGTGAACTATGTGTGGCTTACGATAGTTATTGAATTTACTCACAAACATTCAGTCTGCTGGTGATTAGAAATTCATTTCTCTATGTAATGTGGTTCGGATCCCACAATAAGCTGTAGGTCCTGTTGCTAGATAACCAATTGGTCCCTAGCCACGTAAAAATAACTAATCCTTCGGGCCAGCCCTAGGAGAGCGCTTAATCAGGCTCACTGGTCTGGTTAAAATGAGATAAACTTAACTTGCTCATGTCACGTTTTTGTCACATCAACATTTCTAAATATGTTTAAGTTTAACTAATTCGGAAATGTGATGTGCCCACCCTCCCATATATATTTATATATACATATATATATATATATATATATATATATATATATATATATATATATATATATAATATATATTATATATATAGATATATAATATATATGTGTGACTGGTAAAAAATGTTCTGTTACTACAGAATTCCATCGAATAAAAGCCCATAAAAAACGCCAAAATATAGATAGTAAGTATTACATTTCAGAGACTGCTGTCTCACTACAGGAGGCAAAGAGAGAGACAGCAGTCTCTGAAATATAGTGTACTTACTTTCTGTATTTTGGCGTTTTTATGGGCTCCTTTTATTATATATATAATTATATATATATATATATATATATATATATATATATATATATATATATATATATATATGTATGTATGTATATAACTGAATCACGAAAGTTTGGAACGTGATAAATCCATAAATAAAGGTATAAGCCACGAAGGAAAGATAAACAACGGAGTTTCTGCAAGATCTTTCGACTCAACGTCCTTTACTTAGCAGACAAACTGACTTACATGAGAAATTGAGAGTACAGGAAAGATCGTATAAGTGACAGATAGGGATTATAAGGAGATTAGTACCTAGAATCCAACACACCTGGAGAATGAGTAACCTTTCCAAACAAGCATAAACATGGGTTCAATTTAACATATATATATTGTATATATATATATTATGATATATATATATATAATATATATATATATATATCTATATATATATATATATATATATATATATAATCCTCCCTTCTTAATTATTAAAAAGTGAAAAACAAAGAAACAGACCCCCAGTGCGCTTACACTCACTGTACAGTACTGTAGGCTACATCCGTTCATTCAGACCCAACTTCCATGTATTGGTAAAAATAACTTATCCCCTGGGCCTTACGACCTGATAAAGTCAGCTAACACACAAATAATCTAAAATTTCTTTCTGCTGTACAAAACTTAGTATGGTAGTAAAACTTTTTTTTTTATTCTAATAGGGTTTGTGTGGGTTTTACCATTTTATCATTGGTCTTCTACAAATCATACTCTTATTGTTTTCAGTTTATTCATGTTTTTGCTTACGAATCAACCAGGAAACAATCCCATCTCAGCCGAGCGCCATTTCCAAACTATAGCACTTTCTTGTTGTCTCTGTGTTCCCTGAACCAGATAACCACTTTCGCTACTTTTCTCTATTATGCTTCTCTTTCTGTTCTAGCTCTCTGTTGACAGTTTTTCTTTTCTTTTATTCCTCCCGCT
>NC_061108.1:138493545-138548379 GCF_015104395.2 Macrobrachium nipponense
TTTAAAGTAACTAATCCTAATTACCCTACTTTTATGGTCTTCCCAAACTCACAAAGACAATCTTCCATTCAGACCTATCGTTTCATGCACCGGAGCTTTCAATTACAAAATTTCTAAATGGTTAGCTGGCCTCCTTTCTCCTTTTTTAGGCACTTTTTCTCCCAGTCACATCAAACATTCGGAAGACTTTTGTCACAAATTCAGAGAAGCACATATACCACTTCACAACATAAAAACTTTTAAGCCTTGACGTAGACTCCCTATTCACAAAAGTACCAGTACAGAACGTTCTTCAGTTTTTAAGGGAAAAATTATCCCCCTATTCAGATCATTTCCCTTTGGAACTTGACAAAATAATAAAGTTAGTTGAATTATGTGGCACCTAATAACGTATTTTCATTCGGGGAATCATTCTACAAGCAAAAATTCGGGTGTAGTATGGGTAGTCCTTTAAGTCCTATTTTAGCAATCTGTACATGGAATACTTTGAAACTACAGTAATAAATGCAATAAAACCCAAACATGCTGTGGATGAGATAGTGGATGACATACTAACATTTTGGGATAATAAGTGGGGTAATTTTAATGAATTCCTCTCAAAATTAAACGCATTAGTGCCCAGCATCAAATTTAAAGTTGAAGGGAAACAGACAACAAAATTCCTTTTCTTGATGTTTTAATAATCAGAGACACGACAGAATACAAATTACCATATACAGAAAACCAACGTTCTCACTTTCATATATTCACTACTTTAGCTATCATGACAATACTATCAAGATAGGTCTAGCCAGCAACCTATTCCTAAGAGCCTTACGAATTTGTTCCCCAGATTTCCTGGAAAAAGAATTTGAACTAATCGCAAGCAACTTTCATCTTTAAAGTATCCTGACCATATAATTGAGAAAGCAATTCAAAAAGCAAACGTAATTTTCTACCGACCCCCTAAAGACAAGACCAGAGACACACCCAACAATAAATAAAAATTCCCCACCTGGAGACGATTAAGAGAGTAACTCACACCCTTGGGAAATCCAACCCTTTTGCATTTACCTACCCAAATACCTTAGCCAAATCCTGATTAACGTCCAACAAAAGACATCGCCCAAAGACTCTGGGGTATATGAGATCCATGCCAGGACTGTGACCAATCTTACATCGGATTTACAGGTAAATCACTTCCCCAGAGATTAATACAACACAAACGGTCAGTTAGGTATGGACAACAGAACTCGGCTATTTTCAATCATATAAATGAACATAACCATAGAATAAACTGAATATGTCACGTGTAATTTATAGCAGCAACTGCCGGGTACAAGAGTCAAATGATGGAATCGGCCTTAATAAAAGAGAAGCAGGTAATGAACATCTCAAAAGGGAATTGGACATCAGACATCGTCGACGCAGTGTTCATTCACCAACGCTTAAGAAGATTAAAGGAAGATTATCAGCGGGGGTGACCTAAAATTGGCTTACTTGTGGACGAATCTCTTGGTATAAATACCACCTTTTCTGTAAACTTTTCTCATTCTATACCTGAAGAGAGAGACAGCGTCTCTGAAATATAGTACTTTCTCTCTACATTTTGGTGTTTTTATGGGCTCCTGTTATTAGTATATATATATATATATATATAATATATATATATATATATATATATATATATATATATATATATATGAAGAGCTCCAGTGTAAAACTACATGGACATCATTATAATATATATATATATATATATATATATATTATATATATATATATATATATATATATATATATATAATATACAATATATATATGTATATATATATATATATATATATGTATGTATATATATGTAAATATATATATATATATATATATATATATATATATATCTATATATATATATATATATATGATGTATATATATATGAAGAGCTCCAGTGTAAAACTACACAGACATCATTTAGCCACTTTATAAAGGATGAAACCACAGTGCAGAAAACTTCCAGAGCAGCAACAGTTCTACGCAGCTGCCACAAGAGACCCTTAGTAGTATAACTTCCATTACATCATATTCTATGTTTCCATAAATATCAACATGTTTGATAACTAGTTGAAACCCTTAACTAACCTAAATTAGGTAACTTCACAAAATCATCTGTAAATCTGATTAGTCTGCCAAAATTCATCTCACTGAAGATACACGCTTGCTATTTATACATATTTACCGACAGTTATGAATCATTACACATTAACTATTCATGTAGATATTCACAATGCAAGGCACATCACATACATAGGATATTTATTGTAGGCGGGATTTATTAACATTAAAAGCCTAGGCTTACAATGTACTAAGTACATCCATTCCATCAGAAACAACTCCCAGGTACTTAAAAAAAAAAGCTAGGCTCATCATAGCACCAACTATTGGAATTAATCATTGATTTGTCACAGAAAGCTTAGTAAAGATAATAAAAAAAAAAAACCTCTCAGTTGTAGCTCTTGTAAACAAGTTATTTCCTCAGCATCTATAAATGCTACTGTACTTATATATTTGCAATGATAATTTGGATTTGTTCACCGACATCCGAGCACTGCATCTAAATTCAGCCCCTTTTGGCCAACCCAGCCCTCTACCAAAAACGCCCCCCCCCCTCCCTCCCTCTCTCTCTCTCTCTCTCTCTCTCTCTCTCTCTCTCTCTCTCTCTCTCTCTGTGGAGTCAAAACATCTGATTCACTTGAAATGGAAAGCATACGGTGACTGGCTTCCATCTCATCAGTGGCATTTACGAAAATCTATTACGGGGCTCTACAATGTAGACTGCATCCCTGGACTGCTGACGCTGAAGAGATCATTATTCTAAAAACATTGGTAATGTCATAGAATTTTAGCTATCACATAAGACAAGACAACTAACTAATAAATTAGGTAAGTTATCATAGTCAAACACTATCAAACACTGTATCGAAATACTTTTAAAATTTAACAACGCTGAAGAGATCATTCTTAAAACATTGTCAATGTCATAAAACTTTAGCTATCACATAAGATAAGACAATTAATAAATTAGATAAGTTATCATAGTAAAACACTCTCAAACACTATCAAAAATACTTTTAAAATATAACAACGCTGAAGAGGTGAAGAGATCATTATTCTAAAAACATCGGTAATGTCATAAAGCTTTAGCTCACATAGGATAAGACAATTAATAAATTAGATAAGTTATCATAGTCAAACACTATCAAACACTGTATCAAAATACTTTTAAAATTTATCACTCAAAAACTTAAATGCATTATGCAGTTTCAGTTGCAAAGAGCAGTGTGGGTTAGGAAACTTGTCTTGGATACTACACACACACACACATACACACGCATATATATTATATATATATATTATATATATATATATATATATATATATATATATATATATATATAATATATATATATATATGTGTGTGTGTGTGTGTGTGTGTGTATGAGAGTGAGTGTTTTATGAGAAAGTTGGTTGTCTGGTAATGTATATTACATTATCACATTAGCTTTACAAAATTATATTTTTGTGTACCCATTTATATAATAACCTATATGTATATATATATATATATATATATATATATATATTCATGATATAATATACATTATGGTTCTGTATTGACTTCAAACAATTTACTGTCTACAAACTTCAATTATTGCAAATTTGGCTTTTAATAAATACGGGGTAATTACAAAGACTAGCAATTGAGGCTTTTGTACTTTCAAAACGGTAAAATGCATCCAAGACAAGTTTCCTAACCCACACTGCTTTTTACAACTGAAACTGCATAGTGCACTTTAACATTTAAATGATAAATTTTAAAAGTATTTTGATAGTGTTTGACTATAATAACTTATCTGATTTATTAGTTGTCTCATCTTATGTGATCTAAAGTTTTATGATATTGATAACGTTTTAGAATAATGATCTCTTCATCTTTTCAGCGTTGTTAAATTTTAAGAGTATTTTGATAGTGTTTTGATAGCGTTTGACTATGATAAACTTACCGAATTTATTAGTTGTCTTATCTTATGTGATAGCTAAAGTTTTATGACATTGATATTGTTTTTAGAATAATGATTTCTTCATCTCTTCAGCGTTGTTAAATTTTAAGAGTATTTTGATAGTGTTTGACTATGATAACTTACCTAATTTATTAGTTGTCTTATCTTATGTGATAGCTAAAGTTTTATGACATTGATAATGTTTTTAGAATAATGATCTCTTCATCTCTTCAGCGTTGTTAAATTTCAAAAGTATTTTGATACAGTGTTTGATAGTGTTGAACTATAACCTATTTAATTTATTAGTTGTCTCATCTTATGTGATAGCTAAAGTTTCATGACATTACCAATGTTTTTAGAATAATGATCTCTTCAGCGTCAGCAGTCCAGGGATGCAGTATACATTGTAGCCTCGTAATGGATTTTCGTATATGCCACTGATGAGATGGAAGCCAGTCACCGTATGCTTTCCATTTCAAGTGAATCAGATGTTTTGACTCCACCGAGTGAGAGAGAGAGAGCGGGTGGGGGGCTGGGTGGCCAAAAGGGAGTGAAACATTTTTTTCGTCTTTCTCAAAAGGGGGTTGTGGAGGGGGGGAGATGACAGTTGCGTGGGTCAACTATGGGCGGAGTCACTCTCGTCCCAAGGCCCTCTCGTATACATCGCGAGTTTTAGATATAGAAAACGGATTCGATTTCGATGGGTGACTGTGTATGGTTTTACGTTAGGTACTACCCCCTTCTCTCTCTCTCTCTCTCTCTCTCTCTCTCTCTCTCTCTCTCTCTTCTGTAGCAGAAATGAACCTTAGCCCTTCCCCTCACTTGATGAAGGATATACGAAAGCAGAACAGATTTTATAAAGATTACTTAAATTAGAATTTATTCATAATGAGCATATATTATTCAAAAACTTGTCTAAATGGAATGAACTGAAAAGAAAAGTAAAAATTTGAATCCTGAGAAGGCACATTGACATTACCTCAAATATTGTCAAGTCTTTCTCCTTCTTCATGGCTATCACTACATTCCCAACATTTAAAGTCTTTTTATGCCACAAATACTTTAAAAGCAATTTAGAGGCATCAGTCTATTTTTTTGCCAAATACTTTAAAAGCAATTTAGAGGCATCAGTCTATTTTTTTGTCATTTACATTCAACATCGACACTTCACTTCTCTAAAGAAGACCTGGCTTAACAAGTCCCTTCATTCACTCCAACTTAGGCTTTCGTTGATACTCCAAATCACCTTCCAAACTATTTTCTTGTTTCACCTACTCTGTAACTCCCATGTTATACCCATTACCAAACACGGAATATGTTATAACATATGGTATATCTACTCCTAGATAGTTACATCTTATAACATGAGCGCCTCAGTGGCGTGGTCCGTACGGTGTTGGCGTGCCACCTCGGTGGCCGCAAGTTCGATTCTCGGGTATTCCATTGAGGAGTGAGAGATGTATCTTTCTGGTGATAGAAGTTCACTCTCGACGTGGTTCGGAAGTCACGTACAGCCGTTGGTCCCATTGCTGGATAACCTCTGGTTCCATGCAACATAAAAACACCATACAAACAAACAAACAATATATTATAAGATGTTATATCATATGTGACATCTACTCCCAAATATCTATCTATGTGAACAGACTGCTTCCAATTTTTCATCATTAATGACAACATTCATTGTTCCATATTTCTGGTTTCTATTTAACCTCGTAACATAATCTAGCTAACAGTTGCTCTTAGCTTTCACTAGTTTTTTACAGTTTTTCTTCACTACCCCAATCAGTACTGTATCATTTGTAAAAATGAACCATTCCACACTTTCTGCCTACATCTGTCCTTTCTTTAAAGTATAGAGCAACACTGGTTCCATAAAGGTGTATAGAAGTTCCTTGAAGACATAACACACACTGATCTTAAAGCCATATTTACACCAAACCAGTCACTCACCTGTCTACATCTTTTAATATACCACTCATATCCATCCTAAAAAGTTTTAATTGCTTTAATAAAATTTTCCTGTATATTAAAAATCATGACAGAATATGGAGGGTATACATCTTGTATACCCTCCACATCCTGTCTTTATTGACTAAAATTTTGCTTTTTTTAGGTAATTTAAGCCACATATATATACTTTCCTTTGCCCTCAATCTTCTCACATCACCGTTTCATAGCAAGTACTTATCCAAGCACCCTCTTCCACCTTGTCTGAACTCACACTGTTCTTCCACTATCAAGCCTTCTGCTATCTGTCATGCTTTGGTGATAAGAATATTCTGTCCATATATAGGTGTTACAGGGGCCTTTGTCACTTGTCTAAACAGTAGAGCAGTTGTCGTTTTCACCCATTCTTTAGGAACATTTCCCTAATCCAGACATACCTTACAAATCTTACACAACCACTCAATCTCTCTTTGTTATCACAACAGCAGAATCTCGTCGCTTTCTACCCCATCAACTCTTGGTGTCGTTTTATTACGTTATCAGCAATCACTCGCATAAATGTCCTCAAGATTGTTCTTATCATTTCCATGCTTGCATCATTCAGCTGTGCTTTTCTTCAGTCTTCACACACACACACACACACACACACACACACACACACACACACACACACACACACGAGTCTTAGCAAGGCCATGGTACAGATGCTAATGCGACAGTACAAGATTTAGGAATATGTGTATAAATCAACTGTTTTGTATACCTTAGATAACCCAGCACATAAAACTAGTAATCAGTTCAGCATATTGAGGCCACCAACCCCACTCTCTCCCAAAATACCTATATGGTGTGCGTTAATAACTTTATTTTTATCTTAACTACAATTTGTGGCTTTGTTTTTTTTTTTCAGTTATTAAGCCCCAGGACCAGATGAGAGGGTCGGTAGCATTTCAAATACTGCTAATGTTTATTTTTCGCCTGTGTACACTGCTGAATTGTTATTGTTTTCTTTATCAAATACCACATTGGTGGATCATGTCGATGGCTTTTAGATATTTGGTTTATATTTGAGTAATATAGTTAATGTTTCCTGTATTCATTCATATTTGAATAGTACAGATAATGTTTCCTGTAAACATTTATTCCTGTCAATTTTTGTAGCAAGTTTTACAGCAAACCTTTTCCTCAAGTCATGTAATTTGAAGTGGTTTGAAGTGGCATCAAAGCCGTCTGCCTTATGCCTTGGTTACTCAGTCATCAGGTCTTGCAAGGAAAGTATTTGGGTATTTTCTGCATAAAAACAACGACGTCTTTCGAGATTTCGTCACGTTTGACCGCAGGTACGTCGATTTATTGACGTATTCTTATGAATAAACTAGGGAGTTCCCAGTGTTGATGTTATGTCTCATTTGAGGGAGGAAAGTTAGTTAAATCATTTCTCGAATTCCGCAATGAAAAATGCTATAACTAGACTTGTTAGTAAGTTGAATTTGAGTATAAATTTGAGGTCAAAGGCCAAGCTATGCAACCCGTGAGGTCACTCAGCGCTGAAAATAATGTTAAAACTATTATTAGGATAGGGTGGCAAGTCAGATGGAAGAAAGAAAATATGAACGGCGGTACAGTCGAAAGAGTGAAAAGGGTTGCAGCTAGGAGCCGAAGGGATGCTGCAAAGAACTTAAGTAATGCCTACAGTGCACCATGTGAGGTGCACTGCTTGCACTACTTGTTGATGGAGTCCTGTTAGCAAGTCAAGACCCTTTAAGCTTCCTGTCAGCAATACTAGACATTTACATAAAGGTATGGGTGAAAAATTGCTGCCAGAAGGCTTTACTAAGGCTGCCTGCACACGGGACACTTTGATTGGAAGGAGGCTAGCCACTAAATGGTCAGCCACTTAGTGGCCAGCCAATAGCATCAGCTGGTACAGTGGTGTTGTCTAAGAAATAGACCTGGTAGCCACTTTATATCAACTCTAGGCTGCCTGCACATGGGACACTTTGATTGGAAGGTGGCTAGCCACTAAATGGTCAGCCACTTAGTGGCCAGCTAATACTATCAGCTTGTACAATGGTGTGGCCAAGAAATAGACCTGTTAGCCACATCATGTCAACTCATAGTGCCGTCAACATTGAGTGGCTAGTCTACAGTCTTAAACACAAGTGCCGGTGTTCCATTTTGTATTTTAGAAGCTGGCCACTTAATGGCCGGGTACTATCTACTAAAAGTGTCCCGTGTGCGGGCAGCCTTGGTGATGGCATTAAAAAGTGCGAGGTGCCAAGATGACGTCAAATGGAATGCCATTCAAAAGTTATGTAAAAAATGCCTTAATTTCACAGGACCCTCAATTGTCAAAACTTATTGCATCAGTGGTTTGTAATGCATGTGAATTCAAAGTTATGACAGATGAAAGCATAGGTTTTAGAGCATCTGTAGGTATTGCACTAATAGATATTATGAAAGATCAGCTAGCAGCAAAATAACTAAATAAAAACGCACTTGGGAGTTGAACAAAACAATTCTATTTATCTAAGACACCAGTACAGTGTCGCACTCTGGTATACAGAAGGAAATTCCTCGATATGAAATATTTAGAAAAGTGTCTACTTAAGCAATAAGCTTTCATTACCCACTGCTAGGTTTATCAAACTAATACAACATTATTATTATTATTATTATTATTATTATTATTATTATTATTATTATTATTATTATTATTATTATTATTATTATTATTATTATTATTATTCAGAAGATTAACTCCTGTTCATATATAACAAGCTCACAGGGGGACCACTGACTTGAAGTTCAAGCTTCCAAAGAACCTGGGGTTCATTTGAAATACAGAAAAAAAATACTTTAACAAATGTAAGTAATTTATTAAATTGCAAGAATTGTTTTAGGGTCGTAATGCATTGCATATTCGCTTTGAATTTTTGAGGTTCCAATTGCAGAACATCCTCAGTAGGGAGGCTGTTCCACAGCGCAACAGTGTAAGGAATAAAGGACCTTTGGAGTTGCTCAGACTAGCAAATGTGTTTTCCCTATCGGCAGGAAAAGAAGATTAGGGATCAATTTTAAATGTGATCCCTTTATAGATATATTGACACTATAGTTTGCTGATATGATTTCACTACGTAAATCATCGCAATATTTTTTTTTTTATAGCTGCAGGGAGACTATGAATATGGGTTGTTACTTTCATATACTGTGAACTCTCTGTCACAAATCCTGGGCACCAGACAAGCGGAGTGTCTTATCTCAAGGGAATCTAGTCTCCGCTTTGATGTGGTGAAGATATTGATCAAGAACAATTTCATCATGTGTTTTTTTTATATATGTAAATAGTCGTTCTTAAACTTATCGGTACCAGTCGCTCATGGGAATGTGAACAGTGGCGTTTTGGAGATCTTGGTCGTCAAGATTATAGAAGTAGTTTGAATTTTTTATTTTCGCTCTTTATTTTTCTACATAACGTCAGTGCTGGCCAATGTCTTTGTTTAGAAATAAAATTCCTTATTATTATCGATTACTCGGGGAGTAAGCCTACAAACTACGTTGTTGTTGTTGTTGTTGTTCTTGTTCATGTTGGGGGATAAGAGAGCCCAATAGAAAAGCCTAAAGATGTCTGAAAAAGGTGTTTCACGTTGAGTTAAAGATACAGGGCTTTTAGGACAGGATATTTTATGATTTATTTATGAGAATGAAAATGTAAAAAATAAATAATGTGTATGTTAAACAGTACAGAACAATGATTTCTAATAAAATATAACTGTTTATTTAAATTTTTCTTGGTGAAACAACGCTCTGTTAGACCGTAGATTTTAGCACACTCCCCGAGTAAACTGGAGGTCGGATCACGCCTTGTTGACGTAAACCTTTTAGGGATGCTGGATATGATAATTTGCTTAATTAACTAACCTTAGAACAAAAACCCTACGTTTTTGTAACACAAACACAAACCCTGGGAGGATTCCACCTGGCGTTTGAGTTCTAGGTTAAACATGTAGGAAAATGGGGTACTTGAAATATAATGTAAATATACTGAGGTATCTGAATCATAAGGGATTAGTGCCGTCAGTACACCTCACGTGCAATGCCGTAGGCATTACTAAAGGTTGTTTACATCGTCCCTTTGGCCTCTAGTTAACCCCCCTTTTAGCATTTCTATTTACGTCCATTCCCGTTTTCTCTCTTAGAGCTTGCTATCCAAACTTTCTGACTATTACCTCTTAGTGCAACTGTGGGGTTTTTCTGCAGTTCTACATTTAGCTCCTTGTACTTCATCTCCTTTATATTCTGAATCTCTTAATGTTGCTGTTCAACTTCTCCAACTCCATCTTTTCATTGCCTTAAGCCGGCTGAATAGCCGAAAGGACTTGGCTTGGCAGCCTGAGTTTCATGAAATCAAGTGAGGTATCCGAGATAATTAGAGATAATTGGTGAATGCTGGTATTGGCACACAAGCCAATACTCAGTAACAATATTATACATAAACTGGCAGTGAGATCCTCTAGGCTCGAAGGATACGTAAACAAACGAACTTTGTAACTGTAACTCGGTACCTTCTTGAATACCATTTAAAAAACACTGATAGACTTATGCCTGTATTATGAACATTCTTTAACAGACAATTATTTTGATTTCTATTTAACTGGACAGGCTAGGATATTTTTTAATGAGGATTATACCGGATTGTGAGTATGTATTACAGCAAAGAAAATCGTTTTAGACATCTTTAAGGGAACTAAGATAAACGAACATAATATTTAAAATTAACAAATTTAGATAACAGATCTGGGATGAAGTTAGGATGCAAAGAAAGTGCAAGAAATAAATAAACAACCTTGGAAGTTAGACATCAACAATATTAGAGGTCAGAAATATAATGAAAACCTTGCGAAAATAATTGATGTAAATTTCAAACAGAAGATAAATGCGATTCATCACTTAATTTACAGAGAGATGTAAATATAAAAAAAAATTATATAACAAATTATCATTGGTAAAGTCGTTGGTCCCGTTGCTGAATAACCACTGGTTCTATGCAACGTAAAAACACCATACAAACAAACAATAAAGCATTATAAATCCCAAACTTGATCCTGGAATGGTTCATAGTGTGAACAATAAAATATACTTCTTCAACACGATTGCCTCATTCTAAATTTATAATTATTATGCTTCTTTTGTCTCTTTCTGTCATATGATTCGCTGTGCCAGAAACCCAGCTGACAAAGATATCAGGGGAAATTGTATATATATCTTGTATTTCATGGCTCATTAATCGATTCATTCCATTGAAAGTTTATACGTTATGTGTAACGATCTTCATTTAGAGGTTAAAAAAAAGGTTTGGGTTGCTTTATATTGTAAGGACAAAAAGCTCCCCCAAGAATCCAGCTTTAAGATTCCTAGTAATGTTTCTCATATTAGGTGCATCAGCCTAAAAAGCTAGTAGTGCCATCAGTGCACCTCACGCCGTGCACAGTAGGTATGACTTAAGGTTTTTAGCAGCGTCCCTTGGGCTCCTAGCTGTGACCCCTTTCATTCCTTGTACCGTACCTCCGTTCATATTCTCTTTCTTCCATCTTTCTTTCATAGTGCAACTGCTTTGAGGGTTTTCATCTTTTTACACCTAAACCTCCTTTTTCTTAATTTCTCTTTCAGTGCTTAAGATCTCACAGGTCCCAGCGCTTGGCCCTTGTCCTAAATACAATATACCTATTCCACTTCCAATCCACCATGGAGAGGCCCGTACCTATATAGTGTTTTTTTTTGGGGGGGGGTCGTTTTTCCCAAAACTGGACCTTTTCTTCTATAAATGTCATTGCATATATAGGTATATACAAGATGAAATACTTGAAAATGTTATTTTAGTTATATTAAGAAGAAAAATTGGGATGCGGTCTATGCCCTTCTTCTATTCGATTAGATGTTATTCAAAGTAATGACTTTGGTTAACAGAATTTTACTTATAATGTTGAAAGCTTTAACTGAAATTCAAGAATATTTCTTCAGTTTTATTGATTGAATCATTTAATGTGTTAACGATAACATGCATATTACTTTATTTGTTGTTATACATACTTTGACTTAACAAAAAAACAATAATTATTTATTACTTTGTAAGTACAGTTCAATGAAGATGATAGTCACAGAAAATATGGTCTTCCAGAAATTTGGGGAGGGTCGTTCGAGCCCTCCGACACCCCACACCCGGTACGGGCGTGATGGATCGTACAAGAAATCTCATGTTGGTCAAAGAATGTCAAGCCAGAGCAGCAGTCTGAAGAGGAGATTAGAGCTAATTTCAAAGAACCTGAAGCAGAGCTTATATTTCAGACAGAAACCTGTCTGTTTACTGATATCTCATTATCAGAAAATAGAGTATAGACTGTACTGTTATGTTTTAAAATGAAGTAAACAAGGTTAAACTATACCACACAGCGCATCAGTGAACAAAACAAAGATGATGATAGCTTTAACCCAAGTTTTGGGGTCCAGTATGCTACGCGAAACACAAGGATTTTGTAAAATATTCAAAACTTGAAGCGCAATAGAATCCAGACGTAACTGTAATCCAGAGCATCTATATATTTGCAAGGGATGGTTATACTTAATATGTCTGAAAAAATCCGTATGTCTCAACTGAATTCCAGCCGCTGTTGGGATCCAGGGAAATGATGGTGATAAATATGCCAAGATGCTGCTCACGATAGTGTATGTCAAACAAATATAGTTCTCCACCTGGATAAGAGACGGCTCTTAAGATCAAGGTCTAAGGAAAAGACAAGAATGATTGTCTTCCCTCTGGCAGCCATTAAGAATAGTTTTAACTCCATAAGTAGCATATATAGGTTGTCTGGCTATTTTTCTCCTAGACAGATAAGCGCTACATTGTCTCAAACTAGTTGAGGCTATGGCACATTTACGTAACCCACATTTAATGTTGTTCTGTTAAGCACATTCTGGTGTACTTTTAAGATTTTAAGAAAGAAGCACCATTTAGATTTTAGATGACAGTGTAAAAGTTGACAAGATGAGTGTGACCATGCAAAGTCCCAACAAGAGTGTCATCGTACAAAATGACACCAAAATGACTATCCGTACAAGATTCTAGCAACAGTATTGTCAGCGCCTCAGTGGCGTGGTCGTTTTGGTCTTGGCCTGCCACCTCGGTAGCCACGAGTTCAATTCTCGGGCATTCCATTGAGGGGTCAGAGATGTGTATTTCTGGTGATAGAAGTTCACTCTCGACGTGGTTTCCCGGAAGTCCACCGGTCGTTGTTAAAAGCCGTCGGTCCCCGTTGCTGAATAACCACTGGTTCCATGCAACGTAAAAACACCATGCAGACAAACAAAGAAACAAACAGTATTGTCATCATTTAGTGTCACTAACAGAAGTGCCACCATAGGAAGAGTCAGCAAGAGTAGTGTTGCCAAATGGTGGACCAGCAAAAAGGGGTATCACAATACATATTCGTATGGAACAAATCCACCAAAGGGGCCATTGGCTTGAAATTCAAGCTTCGAGACCATATGGTGTTCATTAGGAAGGAGTAAGAGAAGGTAAAGGTAAAGACATAAAGAACAGATCCCACCTATGAAAAAGGAAACAAATAGATTAATAAATAGATAAAAATGTATTAAAATGCAAATCGAATAGTATTAAGGAAGTAATGCATCGCACGACATCCTCTGAGAGGCTGTTCCACAATCCAACATTGTGAGGAATGCTAGCTATAGGAATGTCTCACCATAAAGGATACCAGCATCGTGAGTGTCCTTACAAATACCAGTAACAGGAATGTCACCATACGTAGTGCCAGCTACAGTTGTGTCACCATACTAAGTGCCAGCACAGGCGTTGTAATAACACGAGCACCACCAACAGGACTGCAACTTTTCAAAGTGCCGGAAACGGAAATTTTACTTTGCATTGTTCCTACATCAGGGATGCCTCCATGCAAAGTTCAAGCAACAGAAATGCCACAGTACGAAGTACTAGCCACAAGGACACTAGCAACAGGAGTGAAAGCATTCAAACTACCAGCCACAGAAGAGTCACTCTGCAATGTACCCACAATAGTAGTACCTCTGTACAAAGCTACCAACAACAGGACTGCTAGGAATAGAAGTGTCACCATATACAACAGGATTGCAACTTTTCAAAGCGCCAGAAACGGAAGTTTTACTTTGCAATGCATCCACAACAGGATGCCACCATGTGAAATATCATTATGCAAGGTGCTCAGAGCAGGAGTGCCATCTTACCAACACCAGCTACAGGAGTGTCACCATACAAAGTGTTAGTGCCATGACTGTCACCATACAAAGTGTTAGTACCATGACTGCCACCATACAAAGTGTTAGTGCCATGACTGCCACCATACAAAGTGTTAGTGCCATGACTGCCACCATACAAAGTGTTGGTACCATGACTAACAGGGAACTTCTGCTATTACTTGAAAAAGTACCAACGTTCTTGGAGGTAGTCACGACAGTCGTCGTATACTTTTCCAGATTTTTTAAAAAATTGTTTCAATTTATCCTTATCTTTCCCATGTTTATTCATATTTCCCATTCAGCTTTAAATGTTTAGTAAAGCCTTTTTGTTTACCCACTAGTCGGTTTTTCCTTCACCTTCGTGCACTTTTTATTTATTTATTTTTTTTACACTATCCAATCTTGGAAAGGTTAAGTCCCAAACCTCTTTTTGCCAATCCTGAAAACTCCTATTCACTGGGCTTACAATACAAGGAGTACCATGCATTTGTGAAGGCGATAGATGCAATGGAGACTGGTTCTTATTATCTTTGCTATTTCCCGACAGGTATATTGAGTATGTACTGGTTAACAGACAGTGAAAATCAGGCGCTACCAACTCCTTGACCCAACCTGACCCCTGGTTAACTGACAGTGAAAATCAGATACTACCAACTCCTTGACCCAACCTGACCCCTGGGCTGAACAGCACTATATTGTTTTGGTTTACTCCAAAACCCACTCCCACAGGCCTTTTGAACCAGTGGGCTAGATGGTTTTGAGTTTCAAGTGGCATTTATGTTGTTATGGGTGCAAGTTGTATATACAATTGTCTTTTATTGTTTTCTCGGCAGTATTGTAGCTCCTGCAAAATAGGGTAGTCTTTAGTTCTTTTTAAAATCTGCTTTCCTCTTGTATGATCTTCATTTCAGGCGGCATTTTGTTGTATAGTCTTGGTGCACAATGTTCAAATGTTCTCTCACCTGACTTATAAATTGTTCTAGGTTCAAATAGCATATAACCATCACTTGCATGATCATTTGTTCTAAGCTCAAATAGTCTATATGCTTCACTTGCATGATACTTTGTTCTAGGTTCAAATAGCCTATATATATATATATATATATATATATATATATATATATATATATATATATATATAAAGTTATATGCCACTAAGGGAAAATAAACGACGGAGTATCCGCGAGATCTTTCGACGTTCAAACTCCGTCCTTTACATTCAGCAGATGACTGACATACATGAGAAAATGATGATACACGAAAGGTCATAAAACTGACAGATAGAGATTATAAAGAGATTAGTACTAGGTACTAATCTCTTTATAATAATCTCTATCTGTCAGTTTTACGACCTTTCGTGTATCATCATTTTCATGTATGTCAGTTCATCTGCTAAGTAAAGGACATTTGAACATCGAAAGATCTCGAGGTACTCCGTCGTTTATTTTCCCTTCGTGGCGTATAACTTTATATATATATATATAATATATAGATATATATATCATCTATATTATATATATATTATTCATATGTATATGTATATATAATCTATAAGGCTATTTTGAACCTAGAACAAAGTATCATGCAAGTGATGCATATAGACTATTTGAGTCTAGAGCAAATGATCATGCAAATGATGGTTATATGCTATTTGAACCTAGAACAATTTATAAGTCAGTTGAGAGAGCATTTAAACATTGTGCACCAAGACTATACAACAAAAGGCCGCCTGAAATGAAGATCATACAAGAGGAAAGCAGATTTTAAAAAGAACTAAAGACTATCCTATTTTGCAGGAGCTACAATACTGGCGAGAAAACAATAAAAGACAATTGTGTATATATATATATATATATATATATATATATATATATATATATATATATTCTTATGTATTGGGGCACGGCCTTGTGGACCCAATCGTAAAAAAAATATTAGAAGGGAAAAAATGAAAATGGAGGACTTCTGACTTACCTTAGATAACAATAAAAAGGATTGATTTGGTTAGTTTTACCAGCTAATTAATTTGCATTACATTTATTTACAAGAGGACGTTGAATGGCCTGGGATAAGGCAAGGCAACTTGGCCACACGTGGACCACTCCTATCTCTTACAATAGGGGAAAGCTGGCCAAAATCAAATTTACTTCAATGCTGGTTTCCAAAATTGATCATAGGTATCTTGCGTTAAGGAAGCACTTGCGAGGAGACGTAACACGTGACTCAGCAAACCTGGAAATTAGTCCCAGTTTAGACACAAGATAAAATGAGGACTTCTTGCACTTTATTTCAGCTACAAGGGCAGTCACTTTTATTTAACACACACTGGGGAGGAACTCTAGTGTTTAAATGAAATATTCAATGAAGACTTAATCTTGGACTGGTCACAGGGGTAACATGTGCCCCGATGGTGACAAAGGGATTTCAGTAGAGCAGTGATAAAAGGGAGATTTGAAATGGAAATAGCAAGATTCGTCCCTGAGGAATAGGGCTGGTTGGATTTGGCACTTTTGAGACATACCTTTAATCCTTAGAGGCTTGAACATGTGTCATAATGTCGGAAGGGGGGCTCCAACCAGTGTTGACATGACAAAGGCTGACTTCCAGTCAGGGAGAGGGCACGTCTGCCCTCCTGGAGCAACTAGCGTGGACTGACCCTGCATCAGTGTATTTTTTAATGGCCTGGGATGCGCTTACAGCCTCCGGCATTGTCTGGAAAGATGCAAAAACACAACCAGCAGATTTGGGAAAAGAGGTCTTAGGCTAGGAAGTCCTAAAGCCCACGTCGAAGCCTATATAACCCGGTGACCTGCCTTTATTACTTCTATACTCTAGGTCTATAGTTAACGGCTTATTTTCTCCCCCCCCCCCCCCCCTCCCCCCCCCCTCCCCCGCTACCCCGACTGGCGCTGGACATGCCTTTCTGGCCTGAGTTCTCCCTCCTAAAGTCAGCTGATTAGGAGAAAAATGGCTGCCCTCCTAGCAATTGAATAATTTAAATGACTGCTGGGTAGACGAGGCGGTCAATAAATGTAAATAATATATATAAAGTGCACTTGTATAGTATATATAAAAAAAAAGTGCATGAAAGTGAAGGAAAACCGACTAGTGGTAAACAAAAAGGCTGTACTAAACATTAAAGCTGAATGGGAAATATGAATAAACATGGGAAACATAAGGATAAATTGAAACAGATTTTTTTTTTTTTAATTGGAAGAGCATCCGACGAATGTCATAACTACTTCCAAGAACGTTGGTACTTTTTCCGTTTCAAGTAATAGCAGAAGTTCCCTGTTACTGAAATTTAACTATATATATATATATATATATATATATATATATATATATATATATATATATATATCATATATATATAATATATATATATATCTAGCTATATTCTTCACTTGCATGATAATTTGTTCTAGGTTCAAATAGCCTATATGCTTCATTTGCACTTCTGATCACAACATTCATTTCAGGTCTAAAGAAGCTTAAGCAGTTTCTCGGATACGTTGGTTCACCATATTTTATGCATTAAAGACTTTACGAAGCATTTTGTATTCTATTCTTGCTTTTACAGGGAGCCAATGTAGCTCAGTTAGCACCGGGGTTATTCTGTCTACGGTAACGTAATCCTTGTATTAATCTGGCTGCTCTATTTTGCAGGCCTTGCAATTTTCTTAATAGGTAGTTAGGGAGACCGTAGTATACAAAGTTACAGCTAGTCAAGCTTCGAAAGTATTTGGTTACAAATTGCTGTTTTCAGAGTGTTTCCGTTTAGATATTTTATAATAAATGCAGTGTTTCTAATATGATAATTACTACAGGTTTTTACAATATGTAATATATGGTTCTTCATCGACAATTTATTATCAATAGATACTCCTCGAGTTCCTCACTGCTGTTACCATGTTTATGGATTAATTTACGGTATAATTAAGATTATTCACTTTGTATAAAGGTAGTTAGGTCATCATAAGGAACAGCCCCATTCATGCGAGTTAATAGCAGTAGGCTCCATCCAAATTTGGTCCTCGTTGGGGCTATGAGAGGGCTAGTGAACATCATTTCACCTCACGTAGTACACCGTAGGCATTACTAAAAAGGTGTTTGCAGCGTCCTTTAGCCCCATAACTGCATCAGTTTGTTAGATAAGTGGAAATTATCGACGGTGAGCAGCGAAAACTTATTCTGAAAATGACGACCTTATTTTCATTCGTACCCTGAAAGGGCACTCAATGATTTAATCCCGAAAGCACTCGCTGCCTAGACGCCCACTTTTAAGATTTCCCGCGTTTCCGTCAGTCTGCCTTTTGTGATTTGTAAGTGATGTGTACTTTTATTTTGTTTCATCTGTGTCTTGTATATTATAATATCTATTATTCTATTTTCACTGTTTATTGTTCTAAAAAAAACTATACTGCCAAAGATTGCTTCGTGAATTGATAGTTTCTTTCGCGTCAGTGTCACCTCATTATGAACGATAATGATAATAATAATTAGAAAAAAATTGTTAGAAAAGTTATCCTTGAGAAATAAAGAAAACGCAAGTTGTCATTATTACCAGACAGAAGTGTACAGAGTGATAGCGAAGTCTGGCAAATGATAATCTAAAGCTGGCCCGTTTGAAATCGTTAAAATGACATTTCTTCTCAGAAAATACATGATATTGTAAATTATTAAGTAGATTTCCTTGAGAATAACGGTAAATTACGCCATGATGTATTGCCAGCGTAAGGGGTACGGAAGCAAGCGAGCAATAATAAAAATCTGAGGAGTTTTATACGTACTGCAAAGAAATTCTTAATTGAAAATACATGTGAGAGTAATATATTCTATAGATTTCCATTAGAATAACGTTAAAATACGCCATGAACACTCCATGATTTATCGCAAGCGTAAGGGTGCGAAAGCTAGAGGCAAGCAAGCGATAATAAAATTCTGACTAGTTTTAGAAGTGCTGCAATGAAATTCTTAATTAAAAATGCATTTTGAGAATAATATTTTCTACAGATTTCCATCAGGGTTACGTTAAAATACGCCATTGTCCGTCGCGGAGCGTAAGAAGGACATGGAAGCAATCAATAAGGAGTTGTGGCAACACTGTAGACATGGCCGAGACGTAAACTGAAGGCACCCTATTACAAAGCAAACACACTCTTATTTCTTCACTCGTCTTCGGATATTCTCGAACTCTAGGGTGAGAATTGCACTCCCGGAGTGCTCTGTACTTTATTCTGGAATGGTGTGATGGGAATGGCGCGGGAACGAGCCAGGGGGGAATTAAATAAGGTCTCATTTAACCCTAATGGGCTCTTTCGGGGGCCCGGTATAGAGAGGTTAGGGTAATATATAGGCGTTGTTTTTTTGGGGGGCGGTGGGCTATTTTTGTATCGCGGATTTAAACGCGAATTTGAGGAATATTCTTTTATATATATTATCTACGATATTCATCGTTATCGTAGATTTTAGGTATCGTGGAATCGCATTTTGATCGAGGCGTTGGTTTAAGGGTCGATTTTATATACTAGCAATTTTAAATATAAGTTTATCACATTCTACGTATAACACATTTAGTTACGATAGAATCTCATCGTTATCGTAGATGTCTAGGTATCGTGGAATCGCATTTTGGCTGAGGCGTTACTTTAAGGGTCGATTTTCTATACCTATCAATTTTAAATAGCCTATAAATCTATCACATTCTCCTATATGTACCTATGTAACATAGCCTATGTATTTAGTTACGATAGAATCTCATTATCGTAGATTTTAGGTATCGTGGAATCATAAAATTAAACCTGTTAGTTTAGACGAAGTCTTGCTGTAGGCTACATCAGGCTTTTTCTAGGTTAAGACTATAATTATAGTTAGGCTACGAATTATCATCAACATTCCCGTGCTGGACAAAAAATTGAAAAAGATTAACGTTCGACGTTTAAAGATAAATCAATAGCTAGGTTGGCTAGAAAGTTTGGCTACGAATTATATTGAACGCTGAGAAAGGTTCGACTTTTCCGTGCAGGACAAAACTTGAAAAAGATTAATGTTTGACATTGAAAGATAAATCAATAGGTAGGCTAGAAAGTTAGGCTATGATTTATCGAAGGCCGAGAAAGCTTCGACGTTTCCGTGCAGGACAAAACTTGAAAAAGATTAGTGTTTGACGTTAGAAAAAACCTGCCTAGGCTATTGTAAGTCATCTATGCTAGGGAAAGGCGCTAGTTATATCTATATGACTATTCCGCGGCAGCCTAGACTATAGCAGTTGTGGTTTTTCTATGCAGTTTTACCTCCTGAACGAGAATTTTAAGTAATCTTTATTCGGACGTCTGTAATTAACCCCTAGGGGCTCGTACTAAACACGGCGAAATATATTTATGCCCCAATTCCTGGTGGCTTTCGTATTCGCGGGGACGAACGATGCGGAATGCTTATATAGAAATACCAGGTGCTAGGCTAATTTTATAAATTGTTAGGCTAAATGTCATTGGGAGAAGAAAGTGGGGCGAAATGTGCTAATATATAACATTTTTGGTAGTTTTAAGGGTAGCTCTATATAACTAGTCTGTGGCGAGCTAAACTATGGCAGTTGACGTTCTTCTATACAGTTTTACCTCATGAACAAAAATTTAAAGTATTTTTTTGCCCGGCTATAATTAACCTGTAATTTACCATTGAACTCTATCCTACGGTAAGGGAGACCCTCTATGCATGAAGATACGGTAAAATACTGAATGGCTACCTGGCGACCACCTTTCCCAAAATCGGAAATTATGGCCGTAATTTGTGACTCAGGAGAAAAATCTTATATAGAGACGAAATTAGGGGTCTCGAGGTGTTGCTTTGTCCTAAGTTACAGGACGTGTTTTAAGTACTTTTTCAGGAAGGTGGTTGCACTAAGGTAGAGGCTGGCCATTTGGTATTTCACCCTATATAGTTTAATTTGGCTGACGCAACATAGAAAAAGGTGCATGTTATTCATTACGGATAACTTAATAAATTTGCTGTAATGTGAGAAATTCACTGTCTTTTCTTTTATGTTTTTATGAAATAGAAGTTCTGCAGGACGGTGCCACGTTTGGTGCCAGCACCACAGGGGGAGAATAAATACATAAACAAAATGGTCCTGGGTTTTTCAGCTGTAAGTCGTGTAACTGGCTGTAACATCCAAACCGCAAACGGCCTAAATGTCTTACAGGCTAGATAATGTAAGTTTAGACAAGCAATAAAATTGGCAATTTATGGCGCCATAACAGGCTGCGTTTCGGTTATCGGCTCCATAAGGTGCCTTTTGGCGCCATAACATACCTAACAGACATGCCATAATGGTGCTTATGGCGCCGATAACCAGTTATTGGTGCCATAAGCCCCATTATGGCACCGTAATTCGCTGAGTTTCAGTTAATGGCGAGTTTTGCTTATCGGCACCCCCTCGGGAACGGTACCCTGCTGATAACTGAGGTCTACCTGTATTTACCATCATTATTTTATATGTACATCCCCAAGGGGCTGGTGCTAAACCTGGCGCCCATTTTGCACATAAACTGAAAGTTACCAAATCTTGAAGGGTGCTTATGACGTAAATGACTTCAGATCTCAACAAAAGATGGTAGATTTATCATATTATTGCAGTGAGTTAGATTTATCATATTATTGCAGTGAGTTTCAACAGTTATCTCACCTGTACTGCCTCACGTTCTCCGGATTCGTGGACTTACGGATTTGTGGATTTCTCCATGGACCATATCTACCCATTATTCACGGGAAATTCTTCTATTCGTTGTATTTTTCTACAAGAAATATACAGAAATTCCTGGTTTTTAAAAATTTATTTCATCATAAAATGCACTTCGTGATAAAACTATTAAAAAACCAGGTATTGAAATTTTTTGTGGGTTTTTCTTAAGTTTTACCTACCAAAATAGTCCGTTTTCAACGTTTTTTTAGGGGTTTCAACAATTCGGGGGGGTGGGGTGTCTGGCACACATCCCCCACGAAAACGGGAGGACCACTGTATATACTCTTTTCTATATTGTTCAGTCAAAATGAACAATATCCTTAGAATTACCAATTTACTATATTCAATTACTTCCCAAAATTACCCTTGTTCTGCTGATCTGTTAGCCAGAACACTTATAGACACATGCTTATACCAATCATTATACTATCATACTCTGACCTGTTCAAACATATGTATACGTTAACTTGGCTTCCATCTCATTTAATATCAAATCATCCCCACAGGCATATTTAAGCAGGTATACACCCTAATCTAACATTAACTTAACCTAGAGCACCATGCTTCGTCAGGCTGTGGACCCCTTAAACATGATAATATCAATAGTAGAATGGTGTGTTTGCAACTATGTGGACTAGCCTGTTACCAAATGAAAAGTAACATATCCACATGTTCCTTCCTTAACTTAATTGCTAAGCTGAGAAAAACATAAATACAATTTAGCACCTTATTAGAAGTCACTGTACAAGTAGTCCCCGGTCATCAGCGAACTCTGTTATCGGCAATCCGGTTTTATGGCGCTCATCTGGCACCATAAAATTGGTGATTTATGGCACCATAACAGGCCAAATTCCGGTTATCAGCGCCATAACATACCTAACATGAGGTGCCATTATGGCGCCATAAATCGCCGAGTTTCAGTTAATGATGGTTTTCGCTTGTCGGCACCTCCTCAGTAATGGAACCCTCGCCAATGACCGGGGACTGCCTGTATTCAAATTCTTCTGGTTCTAACAGATGATGTTGTGAGTCTAAGCACTGTCAGATACAGGTTACTAGTTAGTCTTGATTCTCAGAACTACTCCGTTAAAAGATACACTGCAGAGCCACATTAGTTTACTGTATTCTGTAAGTGTCACAAATCCTGTTTTTAGTTTGTTTGCTGATGTAGCAGCACTAAATATGAATGTTTTCAAAAGTTTAATTTCAGCTGCCATTTCCAGTTAGTTAATATTGTAAAATCTCATTATTTTCAAGGCATTTTAACTTGTAAAAGTCTATTACTGGTAAATTACTTGATTCCCTTCAAATTTCTAGGTGGTATGAAATGAATGTGTGGTCATAGTACTAGATGTTAAAACTTCTTCAGTTTGATTAAGGTTTTTTTTAATCTTGCTCCACCTTGGTGATGTCAACTAATCAGATTTTGTTGTACAAGGAAGTCCTATGTGCTGACACCACTTCGTGTTTCATACACAGGTGAAATTTGACTGAAGCAAGCACCTAGACTTTAAAAACAACCAGGGTATAGCAGCGGTTTGTACCAAAGCTATGGAAATTAGAGCCATGATTAATTTCCAAATTTTTTCAGATGACTTTATATGACGTTTTGGGTGTAAGCCAGGATGCCAGTGAGACTGAAATACGGAAGCAGTATCAAGAGCTAGCAAAGATTTATCACCCAGATAAGTCGGCAGTAGAAGGAGCTAATGAAAAATTTGTCAAAGTTAAAGAAGCCTTCCAGGTATTAGGGGATGCTGAGAAAAGGCGCGAGTATGATGATCAATTAAAACGAGAGAAGGTGGGTTATTCCTGTTATTTAATACACTATATTTATGTAAGTTTTCATTAAAATGTCATTTTTTTGTTTTGGTATCGCTGTCGTTTACTGACAGTTTGCCATTTGCTAACAAAAGTCTTTAATTGTAGAGTATATATTTGTTTTTAATATCTTAATGGCTTTGTGTAAAAGTACATCTTTTGATTAATATTTAGAAAACATATAAATTCATTAGCATGAATATATTTTAGTCATGAGTTACGTAATATAATTTGTGTTTTTAGATTGCAATCAGGAGAAAATTAAAAATCATAACACATCAGTTCTTTTTTTTATAAGCGTGATCTAGGTAATAACTCTGCGTTGGGTATTTCTTTGGAAATTAAAGTTTCCTATATTATTTGGCTTGCTTATTAAGAATTTGCCATTAGTTTTTTGGGGTCAACTGTAATTAACCCCCAGGGGCCAGTGCTAAACATGGCGAAATACATTTGACGCCCCAATCCCTAGTGGCTGTCGTATTCGCGGGAGCGTTCCTTGCAGTCCGTGCAGAGTTATTCCCTAGAATTACCATTATAAGACTGGATTGTGTAATAGTACAAAGTTTAGGCATTATTCAGGCATTATGATTTAGTAAATACTTTAGCTTCACTTAACCCTTAAACGCCGAAGGGGTATATTAAAAATAATGTTCCGTGTGCCGAGGGGGTCTCGGAGTGAGCGCGGAAGCGGAAAAAAAATGGAAAAAATATTTTTTCAAAAAATCACAGCGCGCTTTGTTTTCAAGATTAAGAGTTCATTTTTGGCTCCTTTTTTTGTCATGCCTGAAGTTTAGTATGCAACCATCAGCCCCCCAAATGAAAAAAATTATCACTATCATATATAAATAATGCGATATATGATAGCGCGAAAACAAAATTTGTTCCGATACGTAATACAAACCATCGGTCCTTTAACAATAGAAGTAGCTAGCGGCAGCTGGAACGGTCGTAAGCTTCGAACAAGGGGAGACAACGGTAGTTAACTGCTTGTCCGACAGTCGCGCGCCGCGCGACTGGGAGGTAAACAAATCACTTTTGCTTTCGGCCGCGGGTGTGTGAAGGACGTGTTCGTCATCGCTCTCTGCCCGCCTTCATCGTCGTATGCTTTGTTTATATTGTGTTTTCTACTAATGGTTTGTTTGACTTGAAAATGAAACTGTAAGTACACTGTTTTCATTTTCATTACTTAATTATGAACCAACATGGAGTTATCGCCGTAGATGACGGCGATTTCCTCTCTTTCATGAATTGAACCCTTGAATTATGTCTCGGTGCCGACCGAGTTGGGCTGGGGAGCGCTCGCGCCGAGTCATGTATTTGGCGCGAAAGTGTGTAATTGAAAAATGTAAGTACTCTTTTCATTATATTTTTGCCTGTGCGTTCGTTACCGAGAGTGTGATTGCGCTCGGCACGAGCCTTTTAATTTTGTATAATAGAATGCAATGAAAGTGGATTCGCAATTGCAATATTCTTTTCATTTTCATTTATTATTTGCATGGAATTTAATTTGGATCAGTTTTCGTTCTTACCCGGGCGGGAATTGATCCTTACGATTTTTTTATGTGAAAATGAAATCGCAAGTGCAGATTCTGTTTCATTTTCATATATATTTATGATAGCATTCATATTATTGGACAAGTTTCCGTTCTTACCCGGGAATTGATCTTTTACTCCTTTTAAGTTCTATGAAGTGAATCGAAAGGGCAGTATTCTGTTTTTCATTTTCCATATTACTTTTCACTGCTGTGCGGGGGTGGGGGAAGCGAAGGTCTGCCAGGAAGTCGTCGGAAAGCTCTCCCGCGACTCCTTGGTATCCGATTCTTCGTCTTCCTTCCTGCCCCCCGCCTCAGCTTCTTCATTGTATTTTGTATTTGGGGTCTTCCTTGCGTTCGGGGTGGGGCATGTCTTTCCCCGTGCGGTGAGGGAACCCCTCTTACTAATCTATCTATGTTACCGCAGGTGCTACATCCGTGGGAGACGACCTTGGATGTAGATGTAGATCCTCAAGAGGTTTGTACTCGTTGTCGGGGCGAGAGTGCTCCCGCAACGAGCCCTGTGTAACGTGTATGCATTGATCCGAGGCGCAGTGGGTGCTATACGAGGGCAGGAGGAGACTTAGGCCGCCAAGAAGTCATCGGAAAGTCCAGTGACTCCTTGGTAACGGACACTTCGTCCTCTTTCCTGCCCCCTCCCCGGCCAGCCCCCACGTTTCGCGCCTTCCCCTGCGGGGGGGGGGGGGGGGTAGCGGAGTCCTTCTCCTCTCTCGATCCGTCGAGTGTGGAGGAGGGCTCCCGCTACCCGGACGTCCAGTTGTACTCGGGGTCTTCCGTCCGCTCTGGGTGGGGTTTCTTCTCCCCCCAGGCGCGAGGAAGCCCCTCTAACTAAACCCGACTGTTGCTTCCGCAGGTGTGCCATCAGCGAAGGACGACCTGGGACAGGTGTGGGAGTCGCTGGGACTGCAGGGAGTGCCGAGCATACAGGGGTTGATTCAGCTGTTGGCGGGGTCGGCAGTGGTCACTCATGGTACGGTAACCACTACAACAACCACAATCTCGACACCAGCATATGAGATGCCACCGCACTGGTGTACATACCACATGTCATGTCGGTAACACCCACGGCTGCAATCCAGAAACCAATTCCTGCCGTGCCAAAGAGGACGGTGCCACCGCCACCTGGGTTCTTTGTATTGCCGACCCCGGACTTCCGCTGCCCAAAGAGTAACCCCCCTGGAACCCTGCCGCCAGTGCCGAGGATGACGGTAGCTGCCGACAGGACGCCTGGCTCTCCTGTGGTACCTGCCGTGCCTGCCGTACCTGTTGCTGTCCCGGCTGCTCATTCACTTTCAGATGTTCCTGCTGTTCCTGGACCTGTTCCTGTTGTTCCTGCTGTTGTGGTGCTGTCACAGTCTCAGGTCTTTCCGGACAGGTGCAGTCGGGCCCTGTTGCTTCGGCAACTGCCCCGGCTCCCTCCTGGATGGAAGACCTGACGTCTGTCCTGCGGAGCCTGGCGAAGAAGAAGAGGAAGAGGAAGAAGGTGTCGTCATCGTCTTCGTCGTCTGCTGCCCCTCCTTCCCCTTCGACTTCTAAGGCCAAATAGCCGAAGAAGAAGAAGGTTGCCTCCTCCCCCCCTAAGAAGACTCCTTCGGGATCTTCTAAGGGCCCGGCTCGCCCAGGCGAGCTGGGGAGCTCTTCTGCTGGTCCTCCTGTTCCTTCGGGAACGGGGGCCCGTCGCTTCTTCTGCAAAGAAGAAGTCGACGGGGACCAAGGAGGGGTGCCACCAGCCTCGGCTGGGTGCGTCCTCACCTGGTGCTAGCGGTTCTGCCGCTAAACCAGGTTCCGTCTTCGGCCGCTTCTCGTTCGCGAGAGCACCGAGTGGACGCTCTTCCAAAGAAGACCGTCCAGCCAAAGGTTTTGACGCCCGAGCTCGCTCGCCGTCAAGACAGCGGCGCGGAGCAGAAGACTGGCGAGAGTCGTGCACACGACTCTCGCAGCGATCAACTGGCTGCTCGGGCTGACGTGATGGTCGCTGACCAGCCACGGGTTGAGGCGAGGAAGGAGTCACCCCGCGGCCGCCGGTACCAGCGGCTCGACGCGCGAGAGGACGCTGGCCGGTCTCGACGCGACAGGAGAGCCTAGCAGGTCACCCAGTCCGCCGCTCCCGATGGGACCGGGCGGAGACGGTGACCAGCGGCAGCTCGCCTGACGCTAGAGATCGGTCTCGACGTTCTCAGCCGAGCCAATCGCCCCAGGCGCGGATTCAGGAGCGGCAAGGCTAGGCTGCTGCTCGACCGTCACCGCGGGTTGACGATCAGCAGCAGCCCTCCACGCACGCTGGTCCTGCCAGCGAGCGAGGGGGGAGCGTCAGGTCTGCCTCTCCCGTACCTTCAACCTCCTCGGGCTATCCGGGAGGAGCGAGGTACCGAGGAGCGATCACGAGAGGTGCGCCGCTCGTGACCCAGCTATGACGCCATATGGACCAGGCACGGTTCCAGGACCGACCAGGACATACGCGCAAGTAGCTGGAGGCGACCGTCAGGGGGTGGGGTCTGCCGCTGTTCCTCCTTCTGAAGGAGGAGTATCTCGGGATCTGTTCTTGTTGGAGGGACTGGACGGTCCTACTCCGCAAGACACGGTTACTCCCGAGATACAGAGGAATTTGCAGAAGTCGTTAAGCTGATTCGTCAGCATAATGACCTTGCGGAAGGATTGCCGCTACCCACCAGCAGAGCCCACGTCTCTGCTCGAGTCGTTTTGGGGCCCGAGAGGGAACCCAAACCGACGGTGGGTCTGCCGAGATCGGAGCTTGCCGATTCTGTCTCGAACCAGTCTCTCTCGTCTCCGGACAAGAAGGCTCTCTCAGTTCTGGCCAGTCGATCAAGCTACTTCCACCTCCTCTACTGCGACAGCGGCGTTTCTACGTGTCTTCGGACACCGTATTTGAATACTCTTCGTCCTCCTGAGAGGTTTCGACCTCGACGAGGACTGGAATGAGTCGGAGGACGGTATCGGCTCTCTCCTGTCAGGTGTCGATCAGCCCCACCCAGACGACGTTCAGTGGCGGCAGACCCTTACCTACAGTGAGAGTTCGTAACCCTCCGCGGGAAAACGTTTTTCTCCTGACGATACGTTTTCCCAGACTCTGAGAGGCCATCGCCGCAAGGCGATGGCTGTTCCTACTCTTCTCCAACTGCTAGTTCCACTGGGAAGGCGAGCGAGTATCCAATTCCTCCCCCATTCCCTCTCTCCTTACGGTTACGAGGGAAAGGGGAGGGATCCTACAGAGATTTCTCTGTAGGATCCCACGTTCAGGACTGAGCTACCGGGGGGACCTTCGGGGTCCTACCTGACGTAAGCCCCGGTCCGTTGAGGAGGAATCCTGCCCCATTCTCGATTTCTACGGGAATCGAGAGGACACCAGCCGATATCGTTTGACGAATTCGGTGGGGGTTTCGCAGACTGCTTAGAATTCTACGGAATTTCTAACGCATTCAGTGTTCGAGTTTTACGATCTCCAAACACTTACGCGAGACCACGGTCCAAAGTGAGCGAGACGAGAATCCCCGATATACACGATAATCGGGAACCTCGCCTATGCTCGAATTACCTGGAATTTCTAGCATTGGGGAAGAAGACTGCTGCTGAAGAAACTATCTCACAGTAGGCGACCAACCTGGACTAGAGAAGATCGGACGGGAATATCCAGTTTGGCTTGAACTATCGTCTTAGTATTCTGTTCACCATTGAAGCTTTCCTTCGAGGAAGACTTCTCCTTCACTCTCTTTGATAGAGATCGAAGGTGGTCGATCTCCAATCCTTATTTTGTTTTCTTGAAGGAAAGAATTTAGGATGGAGATCGTTGTTCAGAATCCTACAAATATACTACGTATATTAACCTCGCGACATGATTCTACTAAGCAGTTGAATTGTCCGAGGGGTAGGCGCATATCCTAGTTAAACTACGGATTGCGAATTATAAGAGAAGTATTCTAATTGAACTGCAACTCGGGGTTGCCTGCAACCTCCCAGGAGTTTTCAGTTTCAATTTATATATCTTATGGTTTTGTCACGACAACAACACCATTTCAACTGTTATATTTACCGAAATTCGTTTCGCCTAAAATAATTGCTCGAGCATATCTTTTATGCTCGGTAGTTCTAGCCGAACGCATTCCTTCGTGGAATAATGGATTACCTGGCAACTCAGGATGACGAGTCAGCGAGAGCTCAGGCTCAACTACTGCGTATTGAACTGCCTGATAGCAGCTCAGTATCAGCTGGGCCTCCGATATGCACGGTCATGTATGTCTTTCTCTGCCCTGCTTTGATTGACTACCGAACCGTATCTCTGCCCAACAATCATGGACTTAGGTCTCTGATTAACGGGGATTCTCGCAATAATAAAGGACCCATCTACTGCTGTGACGCTAGATTCCATCGCCTTCGACATTGCGAGAATTTTCAACAGAGATATCTCTTGGACTCTTTCATCTTTCTGTTTACCGCACGGTAACAGAAGTCTGTACAAGTCTCCCGCTGCATCGCACTGCGATAATGCGAATGATTTTGCAGACATCTGAGTTTGTCTTCAAAATATCTCTTATTCGTAGGTGTACAATTGTTCATTGTTCAACCGAATTACGAGATTTGTTAGAAGACATCGCCTACTCTCCGACCTGACAGCTCTACTCCCAAATGTTCAGCCCATGAGAAGCAGTTCTTCAGGCGGCTTTCCCCTGTGTTTTCATTACTGAAGAACGCCCCACGCTTTCATTGCAACTACGACTTCTCACCGGACAGCAATGAAATAGCGGTTAGCGTTTTCAGTCATTTGTAAGCACAGGTTATGATCTTGAGAATCCTTCTCTCGATTCATCTGTGAAGACGTAGGTTGCATTCAATATCTACCTTCGTCTTCAACAGTACATAGTGTTGTTTCTCCTTAGCTGAGATTCAACAACCATGAGATGTTTTACCTTCAGGGACCTCGGTCTCTAGAAGGCAATTGACTTTCGCCTGTTGGGCACATGCCTTAAGAGAATCATCACCTCGCTGTCCGGCATTGGTGACAAACAAATACATTATTTGTTTGGTCTCTCGCATAACCCTTTAAAGGCGAAGGTCACGTGACTTACTCCGGATGCTTGACAACTTGCCTCCTACCGAACGCAGTCAGTCGGCAGCTGTCAGACCGGCCGATCAGTTACGAACTACGCTGTTGACTTAGTTCGGTTGTTACAGAGCAATCATTACTTCGTTTTAATAGCTGTCACAGTACCCATACCATTGACACCATGGAGTGTCGGTGTCCTATCCACTACCGAGAACTTCGCTGCATGGGGATAGGAGGATGCGACAGACTTCGTGGCAAACGGACAGACCAGTATGGGTACTGGACATCACCGAAGTAGAGAAGAAGGATAGGTCATGCGACTATTTCCTTCTTTTCCTCTGAGGAACTGCATGACTTCTCCTGCGAAGTCAAGCATCCAGGGGATGGGGATCCGTGACGCTCGATTTCGTACCGAACTTCGTAGCGAAGACTCAGAACCCTTCGGTCCCTGACGATTGGTTCGAGTCGTTCACAATCCCCTCCCTAATGGACTTCACCGCCTTCGATGCGAAGGAGATGCTGCCTTGTCCGCAAGAACTTCTCCGTGGCGCAGTACTGAAGGCAGGGGTCTGGTCAACCAGACCACATGCCCTTCCTTCTACCTTCGGGATATTGCCCACAGGTCCTTGGAACTTTTTCCTTGGGGACCCGTGTGGCTGCTCAACACGTTGTGTAGCGAACCAGACCCTCGCAGGCTGAACAGCATCGAGTCCTGGTGTGACCATAAGAATGGATGAGTGAATGAGAGTGTGACTGGCTCCTCTTCCCATCTTTTTTCTTCCCCTCTACCTGTGGTTAGAGGGACACGGTCGTCACCCTGCTGGATAAGGACAAGATGCAGGTGAGCTACTCAACAGAGCCCCATCCTATCCCTTTCACTAGGGATAGGAGCGTATATCCACCATTCCTCCAACAAGGGGAGGAAGTGGATGCCAGCTTGAGACAACCCATACTTTATGTTGCCTCTTGCAAACAGGAACAAGTTCTTGCTTGCTGGTACGAAGAGATACGCTTGCCTCTCTCTTAGTACTCGGCCCAGAGGTCTGACCATTGATCCTGCGGTGCACTCCGATCAATCGGACAGAGGCTTGGTATCCCTCCCTCGCTCTTACGACCAGGGAGGCATTCCAGGGATGGACGAACACCAGTCTGTTCATCAAAAGACTCAGATTCCTCCCACCAAGAAGTGAGTCTTCCTATTGTTAAAGGACCGATGGTTTGTATTACGTATCGGAACAAATGACAATTTGTCGAAAATTGCATTTTTCCTAACTATACAAACCTGAGGTCCTTTACATATAGTCCCTCCTCATGCCACCCCTCACTCTGCGTATTTTGCATGGGCCAAAAGCAAAAGTGATTTGTTTACCTCCCAGTCGCGCGGCGCGCGACTGTCGGACAAGCAGTTAACTACCGTTCTCCCTTGTTCGAAGCTTACGACCGTTCCAGCTGCCGCTAGCTACGTCATTGTAAAGGACCTCGGTTTGTATAGTTAGGAAAAATGCAATTTTCGACAAATTGTCATTTCATATATAATTGTATTCAAATCGTGCTATGCGCAAAACGGTTAAAGGTAACATGTTAATTTTTTTTCATTGTAATGTACACTAAATTGCAATCATTTTGGTATATAACACATTGTAAAACGATAAAAGCAACACAGAGAAAATATTATCACAAAATGATGCATGAATTCGTAACACGCTGACGTAAACAAATATTTTTTTCAAAAATTCACCATAAATCTAAATATTGTCCTAGAGACTTCCAATTTGTTTCAAAATGAAGACAAATGATTGAATATTACTATACTGTAAGAGTTTTAGCTTATAATTGCAGTTTTCGACCATATCTGACGAGTTGAAGTTGACCGAATGTCGAATTTTTTTTATGTATTTTATTTATATGCAATTATTTCAAAAATTAGAAAAGCTACAACATTCAAATATTTTTCGTTTTATTCTACATAAAATTGCGCACATTTTCATATATAAAACTCTATGAAATGCCTAATATGAAATGGAGCAAATATTCCGAGAATGCGACGTACGCATTTCGGAGATTTGCTGGGGAGAATCTGCGCGCGGAGGGAAGGAAAGTTTTTTTTTTTTTAAATTCACCATAATTCTAAATATTGTGCTAGAGACTTAAAATTTGTTTCAAGATGAATATAAATGACTGAATATTACTAGACTGTAAGAGTTTTAGCTTACAATTGCGTTTTTCGACCATTTCAGTAGAGTCAAAGTTGACCGAACATGGTTTTTTTTTCTATTTATCGTGATTTATATGCAAATATTTCAAAAATGAGAAAAGCTAGTACCTTCAATTATTTATTGTTGTATTCTACATGAAATTGCGCACATTTTCATATATAAAACATTATGTAACGGCTAATTTAAAATGGTGCAAACATTACCACAATCGCACGTATGATTTTTTCGGAAGAGTTACCTCGCGGACGTAAGGAAAATTTTATTTTTTTCATAAATTCACCATAAATCGAAATATTGTGCTAGAGACTTCCAATTTGTTGCAAAATTAAGGTAAATGATTGAATATTACTAGAATATAAGAGTTTTGGCTTACAATTGCGTTTTTCGACCATTTCGGTAGAGTCAAAGTTGACCGAAGGTTGAAAATGTGTCGCTTATCATTTTTTATATAAAAATATTTCAAAACTGATAAAAGCTACAACCATGGGTTGTTTTTAGTTGTATTGTGCATGAAATTGTGCACATTTCCATATATAAAACTTTATGTAACGGCTAATTTAAAATGGTGCAATCATTACCACAATCGCACGTATGATTTTTTCGGAAGAGTTACCGCGCGGACGTAAGGAAAACTTTTTTTCATAAATTCACCATAAATCAAAATATTGTGGTAGAGACTTCCAATTTGTTGCAAAATGAAGGTAAATGATTGAATATTATTAAAATATAAGAGTGTTAGCTTACAATTGCGTTTTTCGACCATTTCAGTAGAGTCAAAGTTGACCAAAGGTTGAAATTTTGGCACTTATCTTTATTTATATGAAAATATCTCAAAACTGATAAAAGCTACAATCATGATTATCTTTTTTGCTGTATTTTACCTAAAAATGCGCACATTTTCATATATAATACTCCATGTAATGGCTAATTTAAAATGGTACAAAAATTATGTCAAAGTGACGAAATAATTTCTGAGATGTGTCACCGATACTTTTTAGTGCGGCAAGAAAGAAATTCGCGCTTGCGCGCCTGCGTAACGATTGTAAATAAAACAACACCTTGATCCGTGAACTCCCAGCATCCCCCAAGGTGCGTGATTCAAAAGTTTTCGGCTGGTAAAAACTTTTGTATGTCGACGTAAAATACGTCCAGTCGGCACCCGAGAGACAAAAAATGTCGACGTAAAATACGTCCAGTCAGTGTTAAAGGGTTAAAGAATGTGGTATCATATGATGGTCACATTGTTGCATTCAGTAAACGGCAAAGAAGATCTCTTTTTACAGAGTGACCAGCAAGTCCATGTTTTGGTGCTCTCTTGCTCAGACCCCCAAATGTAGAATATTCTCAAAACTACTAATTTGTTGAATTTAGCAATGTTCCTGTAACTCATGCTGACAAGAAATCTAAGAAGAAATGTACATATTTGAGATCATTCTTCTGATTAGGGGCTACAGTTGTCTAGGAGAGGCAATACAGGCAGTCCTGTGGCACCTTTTTTTTTATTCATCAATCGTACCGTATGAGTTTCTCCCAAAGCAATTTCTTGACTAGACTTTTTGGACACCTCTCTTGCTGTTCTCCAGTGGGGTCTTCTGGTGCTGGCTTTCATCAGTCAAGTATATTTTGCCAATTCTTAAAGTTGACTTGTGGCATAGATGTAAAGTGAGTTCATTATGTTAGTTGCAAAAAATGAACCACTACGAACATCCTCTGTATTCTTTTTTACCTGACCAAGCTGTTTTTGCTTGCAATACCAGGGAAGCTCCTATTGCAAACAGTATGTATGTAGTTTTCTAGCATCAGGGTTACTATTTTTTTTTTTTTTTTACAACTAAAATGTGGAACAATATGCTTAGTGGAGTTGTGGAATCTTCTGACCTCCAGATATTTAAGCGAGGAGCAAATTCATTCTTGCTCTCAGCTGACGTCTCCTGAATTTCATGTGTATCGGTTTTATTTCCTGTTCCCTCATATTTATTTATCACCTATTCTTATAACCTATCCCTCATGCAGGTTGATTTTTCTTTGGAACCCGCTTGGGTTTAAAGTCAGTTGACTCTTTCCATAAGGGTTTTCAGCTGAAAATTTAAAGAAAGAATGAACTCCATGATTATTTTACTATGCCAATCTGTATACAAAAAAGTAGAAGAGGAGGAGAGCACTAGAGTATATTGAACCTCACATGATAAAAGAGATGCTCCCCCTGACCCATGAAAGGTAGTACATGAAAGGAAAAAAAGGAGCCTTTCTAGGTATCAGAATGAGTTCAGCCACCACTGCAGAAACAACAGGAGACCAACAGAGGACCAGTAACTATAGTGGGAACCTCTTGAATGGCATGGAAATGAGTGACATGTAGAACAGCCCAAGATGATTCAAAACAAACTCGCCACCTCTAAGAAAAAGGACTTGTGCTAGATTCTTGTATGGTCAGTTAGTGAGTTGGCACAGAACTGAGGAGCCCCAGTTTAGGGATCCACTGGGACTCTTAACAGGTCACTGAAGTTAAAATTAGCAAGGCATCGATCATTCCTAAATAATCTTGATGGTTGAAATAATCACAGTAGCTTCTCGACTGGAAGATACGTGAAGCTGTAGGGAGTTTTGTCAGAATTAGTGCAGGTCCCACCTCTTTAGAGAATCCAAGAGTAGTTATTGGACTGGAAAATTTGATCGCAAATTAAAGCTAATTTTGATTGATGAGTTTGTATAAAAAAATTGTATAAAACTTAATTTTTCTTCTGTAAAACTGTATTTACAGGTTTTGACGCATTTCAAACACTTTATCTTCTATATCTTCTTGCAATGATTTATATAAGCATTTCTGTACAGCATGCTAAGGTAATTTTGTCTTTTGCAGCTTTATCAAGAATTCCCTATGAGCGAAGAGTTGTTTTTGGAAGATTTAGAGAGAGATCGTGAAGAAGGGGTCTACATGCACACATGTAGGTGTGGTGGCCAGTATATTCTTGCTGCTCAGGATGCTAGAAATTCAACAGAAAAGGAAGTAGTTGTAGCGTGCAACAACTGTACACTTAGTATCCTTGTACTACTCAACTGTGACGAGAACACCTGATAAAGGAGTTCCTTAAGTTGTTTTTTGCTTCTTCTGAAACTGCTGTTTCTCTCTCACACAACTTTCTTGCTTACTACACTTTGGGAAAATCAAAGATCTGCTAAAGAAAGCAGGCTTAGGATGGACATTATGATGCTGAATAGTCATGAAACATTGCATCGCTGAAAGATTTATCGTTTTGGGATTGCAATTACTTTGTATCTGCTTGGTTATTGACTTTTGTTTAATATATTCACTCTGAACTTATAAATTTGTTTATGTCCGGTTTCTAAAAGGTGATTTATGCTTGGTTGCCATAATTAAAGGAAATGCAAGGTTTAAAAGTTTACGGCATATGTAGGCTAATTTACACACCTTTTTGAATGAAAGCATTTAGCTTAATTATTTTGTAGCATTTACCCAATATGCATGATGTGGATAACATGTAGAACTAGTATGCAAATGATGTCATTATACTGTGATATTTTTGTTCATTGTGCAAGTAGTTGAGTTCACATTAGCAGCTCTGTGAATGTGTAGCTGACTGTTTGCATTGTGTGCCAGTGAGATAGAATATTGTTTCATAACCTGCGGTTTGAAGCTCACAAAATTTGTAATTTCTCAAATGGATTGTGGAACATCAACGCGGGTGACCTCGCAGACTAAGGCTGTATCCAGGCAATCACTTCCCAGAAAGAACTCAAGGTTAATTCTGATGCCATGGGAAAAGAGACATCAGCACACGTTAACTTCATTCATAAGAAAAGCTCATCCTGTGTGTGAGAATTTAGCCAAAAATGAAGGACTCTTTAGAGATAGTCTTACAACAACAGAAACTTTGTCAAAAAGTGAGAATGTAGAAGTATTTGCAGAAGATCTTGGTGAAAAACATCTTGAAGGGTATCAGAGATCTGCTGTTTATCGGCACTCGGCAAAGGAAAATTCATCGACTGAAGTGAATGAGGATGTGTCTAACTCTGATGGCCTAACAGTGGAAAGCTTAAGGTTGCCCAGTGAACACTCAAATAATCCAATAGTACCACAGGAATTATCCTACAGTATTTTAATGCTCAGTGGGAAGAAATGCCACACAGGTATTGAAGAGACCTCTGGATTTACAGACTCTAGTATTGCTGACAAGATACATAGTAGCACATCGAACAATTCAGTCTCGGATGACGCATCAAGTCAGAATGGTTATGGTACACGTGCTATAATTAGCCAGGATGAGTTTGAGGCTGTTTTGAACAAAGCACTTGAAAGTTCAGGTAGGTACTGTTTAGATGATATATTTAAATATGATGGGAAGGATAAGGACCTGCTTTGGCAAACACTGGATGTTTAGAGCTCTTAAATTTAACAGTACAGAGCCAAAATGGTCCAGAATTCCCAAGTCCTCATGATTTTATTTTAGGGTTTTTAAATTTTTCATATTATGTATTTTATAATGGCATGTGTTTTGGATATACTACATAAAACCGACTACACTAGTTTTATAACAACTTGGAATAAACGACAGCTCAGATCTGTGACTGAATATTAGAAGATTTTGTATAGAAATACGCATTATTGCAATGTAAGGCATTTTGTACCACGAGATGTGCTTAGCAAATATTGACCATTGATCTAATGAGGTTTCATCATAGTTATCCTTATCCTTCAGTCTTTATTGAATAATACATCAAGTATAATGTTATGATTTTCCTCCTAAGAATGTCATGTAAAGATATTGCTTTACCTTGAAAGATGCTCTCCATGGTATATAGACTTCAAAATTGTAAAAGCTTGACCAGATTTACCCCACATGCTTTGCTGAGGAATAATTTCAGATTCTTTCTTTGAAATATAATGACATATAACACAGGCTCATATGAAGCTTTATCCTAAACAAATGATGAAATCTTCCCATGTTATTCATGCATTAAATCATAAATTATCACATTGCAGTTCATAGTGTATATAATTCTTGCATGTCATTATCACTGTCAGGTAGTGAAATAACTATATTGCTTTTTGATATTTTAGCTTTTAGCTTAACACATTTAATGAGTGTGTGACTTATGTGAAGATATTCTTGATTAAGAAAAAGGTGCACTTCTCCTTTGCCAAAAAGGTGAATGAATGACTAAGCATCCATTTTTAAATTTAGTTTATTATCAATGACTGTTCTATTTATGGAGGCTTTATTGTTACATTCTTTTCGACATTGTTTGAACCTGGCGAGTAAGCAGTCTCTTGCAGAAATGGCAAAAGTAAGGCAGGAAACGTTGTAATTGGATGAATGTGTCATAAGTAGACCAGAGAAGTGTGTTTTGTAAATTGCCAATTAAAACCATATGACAATTTTGGGCTTAGACTTAATTTTCACATTGGCAAACAATAATGCTTTTGTGTAATATTGAATTATGGGGTAACCATTTATTTGTTTACATATTTGACATTTGTACTCCTAATGGGTACCCCATATTTCTAGTTGGATTTTTATGTAATGAATTTTCTGAAATATCAAGTATTTAAAAGGAAAAGTTTCTGTACATAATCTTCAAATTAAGGTTATTAACATTAACATTATTGAATGCTACATTATGATATAGCAAGCATAATTAAATGATATTCAGCATCAAAGACAAAATATATATAGAGCAATAAATATGTGTTTATATATGTTGGATGTCTACGCATTGAAATATTTTTTTTTATTTAGGATAAATCTTGCCCTCTGTTAAAGATACCATACATCTCCATGCCAATAGGAGAGGAGATGTAAGCTATCTTTTAACAGACTGTAAGTATCCAGTTAATAAATTTTATTATGAAAATTTATACATTTCGGAAAATACGCAGATTGTTTTTCGTGTAACAGTAAATTTAATGTTGCAGTGTTTCATCAGGATGTGATTTATTAGCACTAAAGTCATTATTCACTGACGGAATTTTCAGACATATGGAAATGCTAGACCAGGCAGAGTGAGACCAATTGAAAGCACAAGCTTTGCCTGACTCTGTGGCTAAGAATATCAAAAGGAGGGAGTGTTTCTGTTGCTGGATATTTTGTGTGATGCCTCATTAGGATTACGTAGTTATAGCTGGGAAGTCTTGTTAAATCAAGTTACAAAACTTCCCAGGAAAGTGTTCCTGATTGCGGTTAACATTTATTTAATGGTTACCGTACACAATTCAGTCCGTCATGTAGGACGAGGCAGTGCAATACTGAAAGGAAAACATTTGATGCAATCGTCAAGTTTATACTTGCAAAGATTGACTAGTAAGAAATTCCAGAAAGAATTTTTCTCAGAATCTCCATGATTAAGTTCTGCAATTTTAATTTTAGTTGGTAGTTTTAGTGTTGTAAGTGCTTTTACTTTATTTTTGTAGAGAATTTTTGGGTCCATTCTGTGCAAAAGAAAACATTTGATATTTTCCATTATTTAAAGCTTGGGTCACCCCTAAAAGATTCCCTCTTAATGTTGGAATGACTGGCTTCAAGTGCAGCATTTGTGTAGTCTTTTGGAGAGGAGGTGTGCATCTATTTTTAGTAGATATTAGTTCTTGTTATGTGCGTAGCCCAAGTGGCCACCTTGTCAGTGAAGTTGAACAGCTTGGATTTTTGAGGTACATATATGATTTTAGATTGTAAAATTTAGAGATACCAAGGTTATTTGAACCTGCAGTGTTTAAGTTTTGCGAGTCATTCATTATCAAACAATTTGAAATAAGATGTTTTTATTTTTAAAAGTAACTTGTAATACAGTATGTACTTTTTTATAATTATTGTTAATACTGTAACACTTCACTGGTGAAAAACCAGTGTGATCTCCTGTAACAAATTCTTATAAATTTCGGTGTTGTGTATTAGATGAATTTTGTAGAGAAAAATATGAGAATCACCTAAGGGTTTTCATGGCAGCTTGTTTGCCAGATGAAATCTCATATTTAGTTTGTTTCAAATGATACTGCTGTATATGGTTTAAGGTTTCAAGAAGTTTTGTAGATAACATTTCGTTAAATGCATTTATAGTTCCAGTGCTCATATTTATTTGCTGTTTCTCATTAATTCCTGGCAAATCAAGAGTCCTGTTATTTGAATCATCGACTGTACGAAAAAAATTGTTTTTGTGTAAAGTCTTGTTAATTGCTTAATTTCTTAATGAAATAATTGCCATTTAATCAGCGAAAGACAACTGATTGGTATTGTTTCATGTCCATATTAGTTTTAGCTTTTAATTTATGTCTTGAAGTAATATGCAAATTTGCTGTACCTGAAGTATTCTGCAAATATGCCTATTATACAAGTAAAGCACTTACTCTTTAAAGTAGAATAAATATGCAACATAAACTGGCTGTACTTGTTATACTATCATTGATATGCAATCTTTATCTTCAATATACTGTATTATGTGCCATATCTCTAAAGCATCCAAGGTCAGAGAATAATTTTCTCATTGTCTGTTGCAGTTTTCATACTGTACTGTTTTGTAAGGGTTACTACACTGTTTTCCCGAAGGCTAAGACCTTTACCTTTGATATTAAGGGTAGCCAGGAAAGTTTGTGCTGCCTCCAGGCAATTGAAAGTTATGACTTTAGTTTGGCAGCAGATTGGATTTTAGATTTTGATAGTGGCAGTTCATGCAACTACCCTGATGAACACTTTCCTAATGCAGACGGCATTTATCTTTTTAATAGGAAGTTGTCACATTTTTGTGGTTATTGTGCGCTCTTCTGCTGTCCTTAATTATTAGTTATGTACATGTTCTCACGTTTTTAGTGTGCTCTCTACAAAACTGTCAGTACAGTTTTCTCTTCTCGCATCCTCGTACCAGAAGTAGTCATTCCAGTACCCATGGACCTCAGCAGTGTTGGGAGCTTGTTCAAAGAAGAGAATAATCATTAATCAAGACAGCCTTTGGTTAGTATATTTTATTTATTTTTTTTTTTTTTACCTTGTTGTTTTGAAGGTTGGTCATTGGTCAGTTCCTTTTGGGATTTGTCCATCAAGTGTTGTAAATCATCACAAACTAAATGGAGGTTTTTTGGAGCTGGAATTCTCTATATGTAGATTTATTTGTACACTATTCCTTTGGAGATTTTTAAAGATTTTCTCCAATCATTCTGAGACTAAAATTTTTTATAACAAGATAGGATCAACACAGACTGAATACCTCTACAATGCCAAACCATAAAATAGTTTGATTTTTAGTGTTGTAGACTGTGATTATTATTGACGTTATTCAAAGCCAGGTCGAGGTCAGGAGGTGAATCTGTAGTATGAGCGAAGAGGCAGTTTGATGCGTGAAACCCCTTGTATCTCTTGCTGGTTTTAAGGGAAGTTAGTGCATTTCTTCAGACTTTGCCAAGTTGCACACGAGTTGGTTTTTTTTTCCATTTATTTATAATCTTATCAGAATTGCACTTCAGATGTATTGGTGAAATGGTTTTTTTAAGGCTAGGTGGAGGTGTTCTGCTATTCTGCTAAATTGCTATTTCCTAGAGAGGATATATTTGAGCAAATTTAAGTGTTGCACTACAAGCTAACAGTAGTGCTTGCACTGCTGTTTTAGGCTTTATAGTTTTAACTGGAACTTTTTACTTTTTAGGCTTGTTCAAATTTCGACCAAGCATATTTTAAGGCTTGTATTTTATTATGTTAGGAACTTAATTGCCATGTAGGGACTTTTTCCTCTTGAGAAATCTTTTACGTCATAAGGGATCTTGTATGGTTTCTTGGAAGGACAGTATGTCGAGTACCACTTAGTACTCCCAATCTTGTTTTTTATATGGATGCAGTGGCCGTAAAAGCATCAAATTTTCAATTTCTAAATTGATTGACTAGTAATATTTTCTACTTATTTGGCAGCTTTTGGGATATGGAAATACCTACTTCCCTGTTTTTCCCATTGTTTTAGTACAGGTCTTTTCTGTACTTATTCTGAAAACTGATAACATAAGTAACTTCAAAATACTCCTTTTTTTTTCCTAAGTTTTTATGGCCTGTAATACATAATATTTACTATGAAATGTATAACTTTTTATAGTTACAATTTTCCTTTTGTCTTGCCTCTTGAAAGTGAAGAAAAAAACAAAGCTGGTCTTTGTGGAAACTAGTTCAGATTTTTGCCTATTTGCTTTGGGAGAAAGCTACTTACAATATCTGAAATCTAACATTATATTGTGTTGGTGCTACATACAGCTTTGAAACTTTTTGTTGATGTTGCTGTTTATATGCATTTACCTTTTCAAGTTGTGCATGTAAGTGGCATATAAGTATTTGTATCTTTTGAAAATCAGTTTTTATTACATTTTGCATAATGAGAGGTTCATGCCAACTTTCTCTCTTTACTTTTAAAATCAAAGTTCCCATTTTAGTAAATTTTCATTGTTTACTTGCACTTTCAATTAAGAATTGTGGTTCTCAGTTAGTGACTAGTAGAATGTGTAATTGAGTTTATTATTAGTGAAAGCAGGTGATACTTGTGCTTGTAATAGCCATAGCCACCTGTGTTCAAAGAAAATAAAAAGCTTTTAAAAACTTTATAAGGTTTACTTTTTTTTGTGGATGTACAACCTCGGCAAACTTACGATTTTTCTTGAAGCTACACACGTAATTTGGAGAGTAAAGAAACAACACTTATGTACATAATTTATTATTGAAAACATATTGCATAAAGAAACTGTAATAAGCCAAATTATAATTCATTTGGTATATATGTGTTAAGCAAACATTCCAATCACAGATATTAACAATAACAGATAAAGTTTTATCTTGGAAACAAGATTACAAAGGATCAATGATTTTAAAACTATTAGCATAAATTGAATATATATTGCCTGAGTGTCTAAACAGTATATATATACATATGTAGACAAAAAAAATCCCTAATGCATTACATGTTTCTTTAAGTAGTGGTTGTATCTGGGCCAAGAGCTCCAAGAATTAAATAAAAAATGCAAAGCATAAAGGGACAATAATAGTTATCAAAATTAAGCAGCTACACAATGTTCCTTCCAAATAGGTACTAGATAACTTCCTATATCATACAATATAATTATAAGCAATTTTTCAGTGGCTTGCATTTGTTACTAGTGTAGTCTGCGTGTACTAAAATGTTTAAAACTATCATAAACTATGCAATTGTTACTATAAAATAAGTAATGAAGGATTTTAGTACAATATCCATAATACACATTGGTATAAAACTTGAGTAATTAAAATATTCCTTAACTGTTACCCAGGTTCAAAGATGGCTGGTGTAATAATGCTGTTCTCCTCATCATTTTGCTTCCACCTGTAACAACAACAACATTAGAAGGTTATATGATGACACTTAGAGAACTGGTTTAAAATTAAAACAAGTGTGAACTTAGAATATACAAAAGTATCTACAAATATTTTTAACAAAACTAAGTAAATTTACAAACCACTCACGAAAATATCAACAAAGCTCCTTTCACATACCACTGGTGTGAGTAAATGTCAACCTCTTCAATAAGAAGGGAACAAACATTACGACATCAACTACTCGTGTACAGGGTTTATGTTATTATTATTAATAGGTGTTAGTTTTTCCAGACCTCAGGGTTTATGTTATTACAGCCAAATATGATTAAGATAAAATTTATAGTGATGGTCTGTATTCAACAAGCGAAAATCACACTGGTCTCACTTGTTAATTGTACTAAGCCTGACTAAATATAGATTGATTTTCCTGGTTCCTCTCACCCTTTGGCTTTGCCTCCAACTTTGAGGAATTCCTGAGCTTACTGCCTTAAGTCTTGTGTGCATGCATTGGTTAGGTTAGGTTAGGTCAGTAGTACTAGTTTCAGGTCACTGTTTATCTGAAGACAAGTTACATTGTCTCCAGCATTGCCTTCTCCAGTTCCTGCCCCAACATTGACTATATATCTCTTAAAAGTCCCATGACATGGTTGCTGTGTCACTGTCCCTGACAACTTTGACTAACTGTATCTGTGCCAGTGGTTCCCATAGCTGCTCATGGGCCAGGAGGCCATTACTCTTCCTGTTGACATTACCATTGGAAATCTCTGTCATTGTTGAGTCAAGGCTAAGATCCACCCACCTTCAAAGAGAATTAGAAATGCCAGTGTGTTATACCTTTCGCTTAAGTTTCTTGCACTCTTGGCAGTCTTGTGCAAAATTCCTTACCCAGCAGTTTTTCAGTTCACTAAAAACTAACTGAAGATTACAGTAATACTCTCCCTGCAATCAACACAATTCTAGCCCGAGAAGAGCATTTTTTAGGCTCAGAGGTGTAGATAAACTAATCCTAAATTAATAATAATAATAGTTGTAACTGTTAGCCTCTGAATTTTTTGGCCTACTACCACCTAACTCCTGGCTGTGATTGACAAGGAATTGTGCCACCAGCGCAATCATTTTTTGATAAATTTCCTCCTGTTGACAGGCTCCTCTGCCTGGACCTTCAAGACTTTGGAAACCTGGTACATCTGGCAGTCTGTGGACTCCTGAGAGGGCTCAATTCAACCTTACCAAGGATAGTGTATATTGGTTGAAGACTTGGATGAAGCCTATGTGTACCCTGTACACCTTGTCCAGCTACATCACTGCTTTTGGAAGTTTTACAGAATCCAAGCCTTTCCTAGCTGGCTCACTTGCCTTCCTTTGGCAAAGAGGTCTGTGTGACAGATGCCCCAATATTAACTTAATGTTCAGTCCCGTGGATTGCTGGGGAGATGTACACATGGAGAAATTTGTGTAGGGAACTGCCAGGATAGTACTATTCTCAGTTTTGCCAGCTCCCTCTTAACTATACACGCTTGCCTTTGTGGAAGTTGGGTTCATGGCCTGCCTGACACTTGCACTACTGAGGGCTCCCACTCCACAGTGAACCACAGTCCTCTCAAATTTAGTCTGAAGTTGCCCTTGTGTCCTAATGGTCAGGAGCACTTTGAACAAACTCTGTCAGGCTGAGGACATATTAAGAGATGAAGGTCTGTTGTTACCAGCTGTTGTCCCTCCTCTGGCCAGGACTGAGACATTGTGAAGTTGGAGACTGATATTCTCTGCCATACCAACATGCTTCTTGATCTGACTCCCTTTGGATAAAAACTATGAAGATCAATGTATGGCAGAAACTTTCTCAAACAATTATCTTTCTTCATTCGCCTGTTTTCAAGTCAATACTTTACCTTATGACTGTTTGAATTGTAGTCAAAACATAATGACAGTTTAAAACATGATAACCAATTTAGAAAAATGGACACAGGCAGATGAACAAATTTTGGTTTCATTTTTGTTAAGTTCATTGCTGTGAAGTGGATAAGTTTATCACCTTTTGTTTTTCATCTAAAGACATGCAAATTCACACTTTAATCTAAACTAATGAAATTTAGAACAACGGTCATTTACAGCTAGTGGATCAGACTATCGTGGTGAGGGTGAATGCAAGAATAATTGCATCCATTTATGATTTATCTTTACAAGTTTAGAAATCCTCGGCATTCTGAAGGTTAGGATTTATCCGTATATTCTCTTAAACCTTAAATGGATTCACACCATTCACTACAAATTTTAGGTTTGTAAATAATCAGTACTCTCCCAAAGGGGAATTGGACTAAACCACAATTTCCTCTTTAAGATGTTTCTCACATGTTCAGGGTAAAGTGGAAGTCAGTTCCCACATCATAACAGAATTTTGAAGATATGTAGAAAGATATGGATAATCTGGCTACATGAGTTTTTCTTCACTTTCGACTTCCAGTTAAGCCTTGTTATTTGTTTAAAGCAGAGTTGACCGAGTGAGGTGAACTCCAAGTCTCACAAATGTCTTCTCCATACTCTACAACTGATTCATATTGCCCAACATTATCTTGGGTACATGTACATATTCAGGATAATCTGGCTCACAGTCTCAAAGTAATGACTGGTGCAATGAATTCTGTATCTGATAAGTTTAGGCACAATGCTTTTTATGTAAAATACTGAATTTACGACAATTTGAAGCAATATTCCTTTCAATTACAACAATAAATGAACAATGAAAGTCCTGTACACAAAAAAGCAATGCAAGATCTAAGTAGTCTATATTTCATATTAAGGAACAATTTTTTACTTTAGCTGGAAAAAGAAAAAAAAAATATAGAGCTTCCTACACACCTGCACTTATCTGCCAGTTCAAACTAATCAAAGGAGATTAATTCTGCTTGCTGCTCTTGAGCAGGAGGCTGTTGATTAGGAGGTGCCATCTGCGGCGGAGCACTGTTCATGTCTCCTGGCACTGGAACACCAGGCACAGGACCTGCATTTGATATCTGAGGTGGGGGCATTCCAGGACCAGTCTGGGATGGTGGCATTCCTGGGCCACCTTGACTAGGGGCAGCGTGTTGAGGTGGGTAGCCAGGCATTCCGCTTCCCATGTTTGGTAGTGTGTTAGCCAAACCTGCAGAATTAATTCAGAAGAATCATTAACTCGAATTTACCTTGTTTTGTATTGCACCAAAGTATGATTATAATTCATAATATAAACCCCTATTTATAAGGAACAAGCCTACACTTGCCATTGATATTTAAGCCCTGGTGTTCATTTGAAAGAAGCTAAAAAGTAAAATGATAAAGAAACAAGCAATCAGTATTTATAAAAGAAGAATGACAATAGATGAAAATATTGAAAAATACAGTTCCTCTCCAACTGCTGTTTTTATATTTACTGTTCATTTACTATATTTGCCATTAGTTTTTACATTTACTGTTCATTTATTATATTTGCCACGAAGAATTTGTTCATAATTGTTACCATTTGCTCCTCTGCATAACCTTATCCACTGTCTAAATATGTATTATCATTTCTTCGGCCCTTAACCTAATTCCTTTCCAAAATTTCTTTGGTATCTTTGTCTATAACCAAAAAACTTAAGACTAGGTCTAGAATTTATATTCTATCACAGTAGAATTAAATGGATAACTTACTTTTTAATTAATCTGTTCATATTAAAAAAAAATAGCAAAAAACCAACCTTGCATATTATATGGAGAAAACTCGGGGGGTGGGGGCGGCTGGAAACCTGGCTGTGTAGCAGGTGGGGGAGGTGCAGGCCCAGGTCCACCTGGCATAACAGGTCCACCGGGATGACCTGCTGGAGGAGGCTGATATGGTGGCTGACCTGGGCCTGGTTGGTATGGTACCGAATTTGGTGGAGCGCCTCCCTGGGGCATAGCACCTGGTGGTGGAACTCCTCCCTGAAAGTAAGAGCTTTTATAGAAGCCACTAAATAACAAAGCACAACCATTTAAAATTCTGATGTACAATACAAATGTAATTATGAAATCTGCCATCAAATTAATTTACATTCCCCAAGTTTTTCAAGAATGCAGATGGGTGAATTGAAAATTGGTTGGTAGTATGTAAATACTAATATACTAGGCTCTCGAAACCACAATTTATATATCATATACATATAATATGAAGACTCCAAAGTATTTCAAATGAAATATCAAGACTATACTCCTTGTTCCCTGGTGAAATACCAAACCAGTAAGCAACTTATAGACTATTCATCAGTATATGAGAAGCATGTCTTAAACATAAAAAAAAAAAAGATGAAAAATCTGGGTGGAAACATCAATGTACTACAGTATTAATTTGACAATAAACTATCAAACATGAGTAAAAATCTTGTAGAAGTTCAAGAGTAACCAACATGTATAATACTAATGTTCATAAAATCAGCAACTTGTTCTTTTTGCCTCACATAGCTGTGGTTGAGTTGAATATAGAATTTAGGCCGAAGGCCAAGCACTGGGACCTATGAGGTCATTCAGCGCTGGAATGGAAATCGACAGTAAAAGGTTTGAAAGGTGTAATAGGAAGAAAACCTCAAAGCCGTTGCATTACGAATTAAGTGTTCGGAGAGGGTGGAAATTAAGATGAAAAAAGAGAATATGAAAGGAGGTACAGAAATGGAACAAAAATGGTTGCAGCGGGGGGCCAAAGGCACACTGCAAAGAACCTTAAGTAATGATTACAGTGAGTCATTACTTAAGGCACTAACTCCCTATGGAGGGACATACCTGTGGTGGGGCACCTCCTTCAGGCTGGGGTGGGTACATATGACCTGGTACTCCAGGATACCCCATTGTGTACATAGGCCCAGGAGCACCCATCCCAGGTCCTTTGTTGAAAATTTCCCGCTCACTTTCTGCCATGCGATGGAGGGCCAACTGCCGCTGGTACTCCAAGTATTCTTGTTTCTTCTTACGCATTATCTCCAACTTTTGCATCATTTGCATTTGCCTGTAATGTTGTAATTAACAATTTACATACTTCATGTCCTGTAAACTTGTTCCTAAATCAATGGTTTACAGAGAAGTTTTTTTATATTTCTTTTTAAGCCCCAAACAGCTTAGAAAAGAGAAAATGTCTACAGCAATGTCAGATATAAAGGTCTGCACCACCTTTTACATATCAATACTACTCCCCAATTAAAAAAAGGGTATTCCAATCTTCTACTAAAACACACATTTATAACCTAGTAAATATAATTTAAAATATATACAGCAGCCTACAAATTTTTATGAAACGCAAACTACATTAGCTTTCTCCTTACCTTATCCTTTCCTGCTCCTCTCGCTCTCTCCTAAGCCTCTCATTGTGTTCCTCACGAAGTGCCTCCAAAGCAGCTCTAGCATCACGTACCTGAGATATCTTGTCTTGCAAACGCTCATAGTTCACTGGAAGTACCATAATATTGTACGATATGAGGAACAACGTATTTCATAATGAAAGTTCAATATTCAATTTAATAATGGCCTAACTTCCTGAATGTGTAATATTAATGCAAAAATATATATCTTTAACGTACTTTACATTTAGGCTTACACTGGTGACTTTGGGAAAATGTTACTTGTTCAGAAACGCTGTCAATAGTTTCAACTTTTCCAAGCCATATACTGACAGGAATGAACAACAAGAGCTCAAAATCATCGCAGTGAAGTATACTCAACACAAATTTACAACACTTTTTGGACATTAATTTCCTTCAGAAGACAGTGTGCTAGTGTGCTAAGTTCACTTAAATGAATGGACTTTTGAACCTGGCTGTACAGTTTAGAATAGTAGAAAATGAGAAAACTGCTATGGTTATACTGAATTCATAATTTAATAGAGGTTTAGAAATAGAAACCTGAGGATGAAGGGATAGTAAGAGGTTCATGTTGGTCTTACAAAAAATGGCAAGCACTACATTACTCGTAGCGAGGTTAAATTCGTGGCTGTAGCCAACAGTTTTAATGTTGGACATAATTGTTTTTTCATTCCTTTTCTGGAAGTCTTGCCTCTCAATGATTTTTTTATTTTCTTGGCCTTTTCCCAAGTATTTCTGAGAAATTATAATCTGAATGTTTAAACTGTTTCAATTTTCCATTATAAACATATCCCTGAAAAATGTCACTTGAGAACACAACCCTAACAACATTGCCCTCTCCTCCAAAAATCCTCAGTAGCCTATTAAGAATACAGGTATATTGTAAAAATACTCTAGAAGAGGGAAGATGCCACACTTCAAAAAACCAAGCATTGTGCTGCCTCTCTTAACTGACAATATCCCCTCCCACCATTATGGCCGACAGGGGCACCGACAAGAAAAATTAAACTTCATAGCCAGTGTACTGTGCAAAGATCATATTACAAATGAGGAACTGGAGGAGAGATATATCAAGAGGCTGGAAAAGTCTAAAGATAGTTTGGACAAGTGATGATAAATGATCTGGAAAAACTGGTCAAAAGACAGTAGCTTCAGAAGTAGGAGAATGAAGACCAGTAGGACAGCTCAGTAAATTATGGAAAAAAAAAAGGGGACAGACGAGGACCTAGGGCGTTAAGATGTAATATTTGTTTGTTTGTATGGTGCTTTTACGTTGCATGGAACCAGTGGTTATTCAGCAACGAGACCAATGGCTTTACGTGACTTCCGAACCACGCTCCTCAATGGAATGGCCGAGAATCAAACCCGCGACCACCGAGGTAGGACACCAACACCATACCCACCACGCCACTGAGGCGTTGTTAAGATGTAATGAGCAAAAGGGCAGCAGCGAGTGAGGAGGAACTCACTGAAAGTCTAACCCACAATACAAGTTTATGTTTTAACATACTTCTATAGGACAGTAGCAAGTGCAAGAACTCATTTAATGTCTAACACACAGAAGGACAAGTTGATGTTTTAACATATTTCTACAAGTAATTCTTAAATCTTACCTCTCCTGTCATCCTGCTGATGGATATACCTTAGCAACTGGGCATGCATGGCAGTGATATTCATAAACAATGTCTGCACTGCTGTATCATTAGCAATTGGTCGTCCACGACTCTGGTTACTTTTCATGCGGTTCACAAATATTTCAAGCTGGGAGCGCAGTGTGGAGATGAACTCGTCAATTTCTTCAGTGCCTCCATTCTGGTAATTCTGTAAATAAACATTCAACAGTTACACGGCGACATGTTTGTTTATATGGTTAGTCAAAAGGGCTCTCAAATCACCTTAGAGCAGTTTCATTTACGTTCTATCTTGCAAAGGGTACCTTGATCTTTAAAGCTTCCCTTTGGCCCAGCTTCTGTGCTTTCTCTCTTTTAAAAAATTTTCATTAGTTCCCATTAGTCTTTTACCAAAATTCACATATAGATCATAATGATAAAATTACTTTATATGGTAGTTTTTCTACAGAGACCATCAAGTCACTTCTTGTTTAGGAGCTCATAAGAAGGATCTGTTTTTAAACAAAGGAAGGAAACTGGAGGATATACCTTATAAATGATATATCATTCTTTTCAAACGGAAAACCCTTCCTGTATGTAAATGAGAGATGTTATAGTTTATGCATATGAAGTAGAAAACAAACTGTGATGGATCTGTGATTGAAACAGCAAATTTCTTTGGTGAGGAAACTAAAAACCATTGAAGAACATAAACACTGCTAAAATCGGTGACTTAGTACATGAAAATTAAAAGGTTGATTATAAAATAAAGAGATACAAAGATGGTGTACTACTGTACTCACTTACCTCAATGGTCTTTGAAGGGGATATTTTGGAAGGGGACAAAAGCATTTTGGATCCAGTGGCGGGGGCTGAAGGTTGAGTTGGGGAGAGAGTACGCACAACCTCAGTTTGTGACTGATTAAGGGCAGGTGACTGCCTTTGTGGCTGGGGCTGTTGCTGTTGCTGCTCCCAGTAGGATCTATTCAAATATCTGTAGATCCATAGTAGAAATTAAAATATGTTAAAAGTAATAATAATGACAAAAGTAAGTAATGAAGGCAAAATAATATAGACTATACTTTAATTTTCACAGAATTTTCTTGCCAAAACTTAAACGAAGCTCAAAAGTATTTAGTTGGCAACTACAAAATACAAGATCAAGTTGATACATAAAATTAATGAAACACAGTAACACTAATTATTGCTCTTTGAACTGGCACAACTTATATCATCTTAGAAGACTCCTTAACTCTCCAAAGCCATTTGTCCAATACACTTTGGTCTACTTTCTTTTACTATCACTGACTTTGCAATTATAGAAATCACACTTGAAAGAGCTAGAGTTGCACTTAAAACGTCTAACAGCTATTCAACTACATTTCTGCAATGCTTAAATTAATTTTCAATCCCTTCTTTTCATTCTCTTTTCTATATTTTCAACATTTCTATGTCTTCTCTCACTCTGCTGTTAACACAAAGTCATTTATGTACAACAGATAGAAGCTTACGTTTACCTTCCTCTCTGCATTCCATTAAACATTCCTCCATCAAAATTAAAAAGCAGAGAAAGACTCAGTGATGACCTTTGATGGGCATTAACATATATACATACATAATTCTTCTCACATACTCATTACTGTAAAACTTGTTAAGTTACAGTAACAAATAGGCTAATGAGTCCTGGTATCATGTTTTCATAAAGCTCTTTTACTTCCTTTCTTTGGTAATCTGTTCAATGCATACTCCAAGATAATTAAAAATACTAAGACAATCTCTCTATTTCTACATGGTATACTACACACTTCTCTTGCTGATTCCATGGGCATTGAAACCTGACTAACAATTAATGTATATTGATTTTGGGAAAAATCCAGAATCCCACCTTTCATTAGGAGAATAAGAACACACTTTAATAGTGTAACCAGAAGGCTTATTTCACAACAGAAGTTGGAATACTGTTTGTCTATCCTGATCTACAGCTGGAATTTATTATAGGTGCTGAGGGCACAGACAACCTTTTTAGAAGCTTCTTGGTCTAATTTTCCAAACCTACCAAAACTACTAATACATGTAAATGTACACCTTAACCTTACTACTTCATACCTTTAAATGAGAAAACAAATTTCCACCTTATTTCAATAATAGATATGTACTTCTGGTAACAACTGCAAGATGAATGTAAGTAACAAGAGAAGGACTTGATAAACGAGGAATGCAACACTACATGGCTACAAACCTAGCAAGTTCTGGATCCATGTCTTCCTTTTCCTGTGCTGCTGTGGGAGCTGGAGAAGCAGGTGGTGGTGATGCAGGGCGCCAGTTACCGCCTAGTAGGCTTGATGTAGCACGTAACTTCTGAAAAGTACAGCAAAGAACTTTTTAGCGAAGATATACTTTTTGTTACACAAAAGAATTTTTTCCCCTCAAACTAATGTCTTTAATATGCTATTGATAAACCTTTATGTGAAGAATGCTGTACAAATGCATGAAGAACATAAAAACACAACAACCAGATTATCAGTACAGTAATAGTGACATTACCACACTTCCCATTTGCCAGGCTCCTGTTATTTACCTTTTTCATGGGTATATTAATAGGTTTTACCTACAGTACAGTCAAGATTCAGCTATCTTGGCTATTTTATGGTACATTATCAGTACTTTTCTACCAAAACAATTTGTGGATAAATATTGCATTTCTATAACATTACTTTGTTAGGACCATGAATGTTCTAACAATCACTAAACAAAAAAGTCTGCAGTTGGATCTGCAAAGCCATGAGAACATTTGTCCTAGCTAGCCTTCTTAAGAGGCAAGTGATTTCAAATATGTAATAAAGAATTTTCCATTTGGTTTGGATGGGATTTCTACAACTGCCGACAAAAGAAAATTGTAAACTGACGCAAGTTTTGAACACAAAAATTCCTTGAAAGTGATTTTTAGATATAAAATGGGGAATAGTTTGAAATTGTAGGTTAACAACCTTATAAACTATCAAATCCAAACATAACGTGTGACAACAGTGGCACACCACAGCCTTGGGGTGAATCCAAGTTTTTGGGGAGGAATACAAGCAAAGCAAACAAACAAATATAATTTCTTTATGATTTATGGAACTCTAGGCCAGTATAAGTAGGTGAGGGGGAGAGGAGGGATAGAAAGCAAGTATGGCTTGGTACCCAAGGTTTAGGTTAAGGAAATCAAAATTATGATCTTCCTTGTATTTTACTCATTATTAGGCCCATAGGTCAGGTTACAATGTAGGTCCAGAGATGGCTAAGCCTGCAACCTAGATTAGGTTAGGTTTAGATTCATCCCTATACAGGCAGTCCCTGTGTTACGACGGGGGTTCCGTTCTTGAGACGCGTCGTAAGCCGAAAATCGTCGTAAGCCGGAACATTGTCAAAAATCCTAAGAAAACCTTACTTTTAATGCTTTAGGTGCATTCAAAACTATGTAAACTGCATTCTTATTGCATTTTTCATCAAAAAAACCTTTAAATATTGATTATTTTGCATTTTTGGTGTCATATTTCATCTGCCAGATCAGCGTTTGTAGGCGTCGTAACTCTGGAACATGCATCGTAACCCTGGAACATGCGTCGTAACCTGGAAATAATTTCTGATGAATATAATTGAAAAGCGTCGTAAGCTGAGACCATCGTAACCTGGGGACTGCCTTTATTTACCAAGTTCGAGTATTAGGCCATCCAAAAATCCCAGTTCCCCCATGATCACAATTCATTTTTTAAAGAGTGTAGGAGAGTTCTGACTAGTTAACAATACACCATTTCACCACAGAAATTGCCAAAACAGGCTTGGGGGGAAATGTTAAAACTAAATTTTGTAACAACTTTCAATTTTTCCATGCAAGTTATGTAGTCTGTTATCTGTATAATATAATCCCTGATAGGCTATAGCCCTGTGCAGATTCTGGGAATTATGTTAATTACATGAGTGGTATGAGGGTCTTCGAAAAATGAATTTTATATTCATCTATTTATAAATATACTTGATTAAGCCAATGCAACCGCCAAGTCTACTTAACATGACCTTTTGGGTCTGGTTAGGTATGGTAAGACTTGGTGTCCTAATTAAATGACATTTGTTACCATATGTCCTTCATTTGCACTCATTTTCAGTCACTTCCCCATCCACAAACCTTACTTCATCATTGGGGGAATCCCATTATATACTGTGCCATTTGCATACAAGGCAAGTTTTAGTGAGAAAAATAAAATATTTCCCTTATAAATATAAATTTTATCAGTCCTATAAACTAATTTTGTAAATTTCAGAAAGTAAATCGTCATTGTCTGAAGCCACCCAATGAATTTTTACCTTAATACCAGGCCCATTTACATTAACGCCACTTATACTGTTGCCCCTTGGGTATGAATGTTGAAACATGAACTAAAAACAGTGCATAGCCTATCTAAGTAACACTAAATTTGCTATATATTTTCATGTGCTTTATTTATTAAACATATTATGGAGAGTTAAGAACAAAGCAAAATCTTTTCATTATGATGGACTGGTATTAGAGTAGAATTATTCCACCACAACTTTTGGGGCAGGTTAAGAGAGGCATAGCCTAAGTTAGGTTAGGTTAAAATATAGACACGTATCATTGTTTTTCACTCTTTGTTCACTTCCCCCAAAAAATCTACTTTTCTATGAGGTAACTGGTTTTGGACTGAAATACTTTTGATTAAAACTTCTATTTTAAACTGTTATTTGATACTGGAGTTTTTCTGCTGTGACCTTAATCCTCCCAGACATGATTAGTACAAAACTTATGCTGCAATCTATCGCAAATTTACTGTTACCAAAATACTTATTGTCTTTCGTTTGTATTACAATTCATTCCAATGGGGGCAG
>NC_061108.1:138548879-138571198 GCF_015104395.2 Macrobrachium nipponense
CATTCCAATGGGGGCAGTACTGAACACGACGCTCATGGGACTGGTGCAGGGTACGACGCTCATGGGACTGGTGCAGGGTAAGAAACGACAAACATCAGAAACATTCCAAGCACACATTAAAACATGGGAAAATCGTATTTTCAAATACAAAATTTTATAATGTATCCTCTTTGTTTTCATCAGAACTAAAATGGGGTAAATATACAGGAGCTGACCACATGAGTTATAGTTTATCAATGCCTGTTTTCGTATGCAATATAGAAAAATGTATTGAATACAATACAGTTCAGATAATTTGAGAAATTTACAAACATACTGAGATATTACCATCTTCGTTTTATCATTCATCCCCTAGGGGGCAGGTATTTAGCATGGCAGAGAGTCCACATGTTTAGTTACAGCCCTTCAATGAGACGATAATAAAAATAGACAAAAAAAAATTTAATTTCTAATGTACCTCACCTGTACTGCATTATGCACACCATATTCTATACTCTCCGAGAAATTATACATACAGATGATGTCTTTGTGCAACAGTCTTCCCTCACATTAACCAAATTAATACCAAATTCTCCAAAACTTGTGAAATCTATTGGTTAGAGGGTAAAATATTGAATGGCCGACCTCTAACATAGTGCAACCACCTTCCCAAAAAAGTACTTTAACACGACCTGTAACCCAAGATAGACATTTTTCAAGAGGCAGTGTCCGTTGAAGCAACACCTCGAGACCTCTACTTTCCTTTCTATGGAAGTTTTTTCTCCCAAGTCACAAATTAAGGCCATACTTTCCAATTTTTTGGGAAGGTGGTTGTGTTATGGTAGAGGCCAGCCATTTGGTATTTTACCCTAGAGTAGGGGAAACAAATGAGTGGACTAGCTGATCCAGTTTTCACCGCGTGTGGATCCACCCTCCAAAAAAGTACTTCAACACGTCCTGACACCGGAGATGGGCACCAATCACGAGTCATCGGTGGTGAGAGCAACAGCTTGAGACCTCTACTATTCTTTCAAAGTAAGTATTTTCTCCAAAGTAAGAAATTAAAGTACAGGTACTATCCTACTTACAACCAAGTTTGGTTCCGACCCACTGGTTGTAAGTCAGAATGGATGTAAGTCGAACCTTAGAAAGTGGCCAACGTACTGGGTAGGGTATACTATCAAACCTTTGCTATATAAAAGTGCCTACTTAGTACTGTAATGTAATGTACAATCATTATTTCAATCTTTTTACCATAATGTACTTTTACTAATACATGTTAATCATTTATGTAATAGTATATATTACCTACAATCAGGCATTGAGTTACAATGGGGTTAGGTTTTTGCATGCATGTCAGAAGTCGATTCTTACGTAAATTGGTTTGCAATTCAGTCTACAGTACAGTTAATACCAAATGATGCTGCAGATAGGGCAGGGTAACTCAAATTGATGCTGCCTGAGTGATGAGAGTTCTCATGCCTGAGTGATGAGAGTTCTCATGAGATGGCGCAGTGCCAAGTAACTCAATGGTCACTGTCTGAAGTAAGGTTGTAAGTACGAGTGGTCGTATGTCGAGTAGGTTGTAAGTTGGATATTACCTGTAATATTTTAAGATTAAACAGAGGTTAATGAATGTCTAGCCATGCGCAGTGCAAACATACCTCCATGACCCTTTCGAAATTTTTTTACAACACCAAATATTTAGAAGATTGACGCCATCTGGATGTTTGCAGAGTCACTTGTGTCATAAACATTCCATTTCATGTGCTAAATCCATACACCACTTGTACCCACAGACACTGGGGCACTTTCTTCACATCAATTGTCAACAATGACACCAACCGCCTGGTACATCCAAGGAAACTATGATATTTTGGTACAAAGAAGAAGCGTGAACTGGATAATTATTAAAATAAATAGTTAAACGGCAGTATAAGGTCATGAATTGCAAAAATTTGTACATATTCATGATTATTAATTTGAAAACATTCGTTGTTGAAAAAGTAAATAAATTCCCGACTCAAACATCAATAGTTTTGCTGTGAACAGTACCTACGGCGTTGTTCGCGCCCTTCTATTGTTTATCAGTGTTGCCAATTGGTATGTGTTTATCCTCCAAACTGGGTATAAGACTTAAACAAAACTGGAGAAATAAGTGAAATTAGCATATCTATTTGTAGTATATATACATATTAGAGCAATTTTATCATTATTGCATTACTATGACAACTAGAATTCACGGAAACAGTTTGTAAATGCATCGGCGTATGTGTGAAGCTCCACTAAACTGGCAACGATAACATTTTGCTGTTGTCTGCTCGTATCTACTTTAGAAATATCTGTAATTTTTCGGGGTTAATTTGGTTACATAAAAGGGATAATAGACATGAATTACAATAAACATTTTGAAGTAACAAAGTAAAGTTAAACTAAATAATGATTAAGGTAAACAATTAAGGGAATAAAGCTTTGCACCTCATAAACAGTACAGTCGTGTGCTGCCCGCAACTGTGTTTGTGGAGTGAGCGCTTAGGAACCAGGAATAGCAACGTAGTTCAAGTGCAATTTGGAGGGAATTAAGACCAAAATGTGTATAATTACAATCAGATAAGCTCTGTGGAGTTTCAGTTGTGATGGCAGTAAGGATAAAACCACCGATTACAAGGTAAAAAGGAATTTCAGTTCAAACCAAGATCCCAGGAATAAGAAGTTTCATACTTTCACTAATATAGACAACAAAATGTTGTTTTATTGTGCTGATTACAACTGCAATCTTGAGTAAGATCAATAAATGTTACATATATATGCTAATATTGTTCAAATGAGTGCTGGAGGGGGCTGGGAAAGATGTTGGATCCTTGCCAGTTATGAACGGCATCTAAGTTGGTGGACGCCATATTGGATTTAAAAACTGCCTTGAAAACATATTTTACGAAGACTTCACAACATGCCTATTTTAGTTTGTATGGCGCTTTCCTATGTCACGTTGACGAAACTTCAATCTTTTGAATGGTATGCTTAAAGATGTAATTGTATTCTTGGGTATTTCTATATAAGCATTCCGCTTTAAGGTAGACTATGGCAGTTGTCCCATCAGGTCCCCTTTACCGTAGGATAGAGTTCAAAGGTAAATTACAGTCGTCCGAATAAATATTACTCTAAATTCTTCTTCAGGAGGTAAAACTGCATAGAAAATCAGCAACTGCCATAGTAGGGTAAACAACCAAGTGGACTGGCCAACTCAAAGACTACCCCAGTTTTGGCCACCCTCCGAAAAAGTACTTTAACACATCCTGACACCGGAGATGGTCATCAGTCATGAGGAGTTGGTGGTGATAATAGGAACTCAAGACCTCTACTCTCCTTTCGAAGTAAGTATTTTCTCCATAGTTAGAAATTAAGGCCATATTTTAACATTTAAACAGAGAGTAATGAAAAGTGTAGCCAACGCAGTGCACACTACACCAAAACGCTTTTGAAATTTTTACTTATGAATCAAAAAGTTTAGAAGATTGACGCCATCTCGATGTTTGCGGAGTCGCTTACGTCAACAAACTTCCCATTTCCTGTGCTAAATCCGCACACCACTTGTACCCATAGACGCTGGGGCACTTTCATCACAACAATCGTAAACCCGACCTCTAACAAGTACTTATTCAAGGGGACTACGGTATTCTTTGCGGCATTTTGCACTCTTCAACTGTTTATCAGTGTTGTCAATTGGTATGTGTTTACCCTCCAAACTGGGTATAAGACTTACACAAAACTGGGGAAATAAGTGAAATTAGCATATCTATTTGTAGTATATATACATATTACAGCAATTTTATCATTGCTGCATTACTATGACAACTAGAATTCATGGAAACAGTTTGTAAATGCATTGGCGTACGTGTGAAGCTCCACTAGATTGGCAACAATGAGTCTCTTTGCCACTGTCTGCTCGTACTTCAGAAATATCTGTAATTTTTGGGGGTTAATTTGGTTGCAAAAACTGGATAATAGACATGAAATAATAAACATTTTGAAGTAAAGTTAAACTAAATCATGAGTAAAGTAAACAATTAAGGGAATAAAGCTTTGCACCTCATAAAGAGTGCAGTCGTCTGCTGCTCGTAACTGTGTTTGCGGAACTTAGGAACCAAGAACAGCAACGTGGTTCATGTGCAATTTGGAATGAATTTAAACCAAAATGTGTATAGCCTAATTGCAATCAAATAAGCACTGTCGAGTTTCAGTTGTGATGGCAGTAAGGATAAAACCACCGATTACAAGGTAAAAATGAATTCAGTTCAAAACATGACCCCAGGAATAAAGTTTCATACTTTCACAAATATAGGCAACAAAATGTTGTTTTATTGTGCTGATTACAACTGCAATCTTGAGTAAGATCAATAAACGTTACATATATACGCTAACATTGTTCAAATGAGTGCTGGGAAGGCTGGGAAAGATGGTGGATTGTCTGTGGTTAGAACGGCCAGCCACGCGATTGCTGCCATATTGGATTTCAAAACTGCCTTGAAAACATAATTTACGAAGAGCTCACATGCTTATTTTAGTTCGTATGGGGCTTTCATATATCACATTACGTTGACGAAACTTCAATCTTTTGAATGGTATGCTTAAAGTTGTAATTGTATTCTTGTTTCACCAATTAAATATCGTGTGAATAAGGCCTGGCCAGCACGATGACGATGGATTGTCTGCGGTTGTTTACCCTACAGGTTGCCGCAGAATAGCTATATAGACCTACCTATTCTTGTTTCACCAATTAAATATCGAGTGAATAAGGCTGATCCACCGGATAATGATGGATCCACTGCAGTGTTTCCCCCTATAGGGTAAAACAATCAAAGCAGGCCACGCAGGCCAGCTACCATCAGTGCAAGCCCCCACCCTCCGAAAAAGTACATTATAACGCGTCCTGACACCCGAGATGGGCATCAGTCGCGACTTGTTGTTGGTGAGAAACGGAGCTAAAGACCTCTACTCTCCTTTCGAAGTAAGTATTTTCCCCAAAGTTAGAAATTATGGCCAAATTTTAAGATTTAAACAGATTTAAAACAGAGGGTACTGAAAATGGCGCCCACGGCAGTGGAAATCTCACCAAAACGCTTTAGAAATTTTTACTTACAACTAAAAAATGTTTCGAAGATTGACGCCATCTGGATGTTTACGGAGTAGCTTGTGTCAATAAAACTAACCATTTCCTGTGATAAATCCGCACACCACTTGTACCCACAGACGCTGGAGCACTTTTATCACAACAATCGAAACACGATTTCTCATCAACAACAAGCCAGGCGTAAACAGCTGTTGGGGTAGAAGATGACGAGAACGTGCTCTTGGCTATTTTTAAATAAGTAGTAAAACATCAATATTTTACATATTTATGATGATTAATTTGAAAATATTCGTTATTGAAAAAGTAACTCGACTCTGACTCAAATTTAAGTAATTATTTTTCTGAATTAGAACGTTCTTTCAAGTTCTGTATTATGACGTCACGACATCTTGACTTTCGTACCTATTGTAAATAATTGCTATACTCAACTGTCATTGCAGAACAGTTTACCAGTTATTCATGCAGATGTTATCAGCTATACATGTAATTGTTATAATCGTAATGCGCATATATATCTTTATTATTTACTTTTGGATATATGAAGATGTTTTACTGCTGGATTATCGCCGTAGTGTGACGCAATCGTTTTCGGTCCATGGGCCTCTTGTCTGTTTTCGCACCATAAGAAATTATGGGGCCGAATTTGCAATGACCAGAAAGTCTTTAAAAGAGGAAAGTTAGCATTGAGGGGCATATGTTTTGACTGAGAAAAATAAAAATTTATTCAATAGCTAGCTTGTAAAAAATACTTGGTTATAAAAACTTGATTGACAACTAAGCAGCATGTCTACTATGGGTTTCAGAGACAGTGCAAGCAGGTTTTTTTGTGGGCAATACCTATTTCTGTAACGAACACTCTTAACGAACGAGATTTTGCTATAGTGCATTACACCCAGTGCCGTAATTTATAAGGGTATCGTGAATCACTAATCGTAAAGAATAACGACACTTGTCCTTGTACCAAGAGACAAAAACTCCATTATGCAGAAATAAATGGATACGAACACGCGTATAAAGCTCCACCTACCCTCTCCCCAACCCCCCCCCCCCCCATCTTCTTCGTTCCTCCGCCTTCCTTTCTCTCTCTCTCTCTCTCTCTCTCTGATGCCATTCGGTATGTGTTGACCCTCCAAACTGGGTATAAGACTACACACAAAACGTTGAAATTGGTGAAATTAGGCAATGTATTGGAAGTATATATACATAAATATTAAAGCAATTTTATCATTATTGCATTACTATGACAACTAGAATTCATGAAACAGTTTATAACCTGTAAGCGTCACCCACGTAATAATACGTTTACCGCGATCTACTCGGTAGCGCCTTCAACGGGATATTACGTTCAAGACTTTAACTGTGCTTGTCAAGTCGTCAGCCCCGTAATATACGTTTACTCGCATAGAAAGTGTAGGAACATCATTTGGTAACACTCTCAGCACATGGGAAACTTATTTCCAGCCTGGCAACTCTTTCCTGGTGGTCGCTTATGCTAGAAAACTGCCTGTCCCTGTTGGTTTTCTTTCAATACGCTTCGGGCGTTTATCGAGACAAATTAGATTTCGCGTCTTTCACAATGAATGTCCCAAAGAGGAGGCATATTTCTTTAGGTGAGATCAATCAAATACTAGATGAGGAGTGTGGTATTGATAACCTATTTTGATGATGAGAGCTCTAGTTCTGAATCCTCCAGTGATGATACAAACTTTTCTTCCAATTGCGGGAGTGAAGATGACTTTTCTTTGCCGAGTGACTGGACTCGAGAGAGAGAGAGAGAAGAGAGAGAGAGAGAGAGAGAGAGAGAGAGAGAGAGAGAGAGAGAGAATTTCCAACAGTTAATTACAGTATGAATAACAAGCATAAAAATCAATATTAACTTTGAAAAACTATCATCAGTGCTATGATCCCTGATTACAAAAAAAGCGTGACGGTACGTTAGCAGCGAGCTCATCAGGGGCGGACGCTTAACAGGATAATGGAACGGCGTTATGTGTGAGCCTCCCACTAATGTGGCAACGATGATTTTGCCATTCTTAGCATGCAAACATTAAAGGTTACATTTATTTCTGGCATACGATTATTTAAGAAATTCAAATACTAATAAAGACTGAAAATCAATGAAAAAGTGCTAGCAAAAACAAAAAAGCAAAAAAAAAAAAAACGTAGTCGTTCCTCTATGCACTTTTCCGTATTCGTTCCTCTATGGTTTTCGGCAGCCAGATGTACGAAAACGTTAGAAACATTTGATTTTATCTACGTTTAGAAATATCTGTAATTTTTCGGGGTAATTGGTTGCAAAAAAGGGATAATATACATGAATTAAATCAAAATTTTTAAATAACAATGTAAATTTAAACTAAATAACGAGTAAAGTAAACAGTTTAGGGTAATAAAACTTTGCAGTTTCGTCGTCTGTCGTCGTCTGTCGTCGTCTGCTGTTTGTAATTGTGTTTATGGCGCGCGCGCTTAGAAACCAGGAACAGCAACGGGTTTAAAGTGCAATGTGGAGTGAACTGAGACCAAAATGTGTATAATAACAATCAAATAAGCACTGTGGAGTTTCAGTTGTGATGGCAGTAAGGATAAAAACCGCCGATTACAAGGTAAGAATGAATTCAGTTCCAACCATAACCCCGGGAATAACAAGTTTCATACTTTCACTAATATAGGCAACAAAATGTTGTTTTATTGTGCTGATTACAACTGCAATCTTGAGTAAGATCAATAAACGTTACATATATACGCTAACATTGTTCAAATGAGTGCTGGGAATAAGGCTCGGGGAAAGATGGTGTCCGTCACTGATGAGAACCGTCCATGAAAACGTAGCCGCCATATTGGATTTCAAAACTGCCTTGAAAACATATTTTACGAAGAGCTCACATGCTTATTTTAAGTTCGTATGGGGCTTTCATATATCACAATATGTTGACGACTTCAGTCTTTTAAATGGTATGCTTAGAGTTGCAATTGTATTCATGTTTCACCAATTAAATATCGAAGTGAATAAGACCCGTCTACCGTGATGAGGGTTGGCCTGTACTGATGTTTCCCCCTATTTCACTTTTGAGTAAATTAATCAAATGAAATATCAAACTTACCAAAGTATGCAAGCCTAGGCTTGGTTATATCCTTAACCTTACCTACAAAGCCAACTTCTAATCTCCCACTGACTTTACGCAGCCTAACCTAACCTACACTTAAGCCTAACCTTCACAGCCTAAGCTATCATACACTTAGGCCTAAATAACGACGCTAGGGTAAACATCACTTAATCTAGACTACATAAGACTCAAAATAGGAAGAATATTTACAAGAATAAATTAGAAAAGCCAACGTGTCCCACGGCGCCTCCTCGAGTCCTTGTGTGAGTCAGCCTCGAGTCCACATCACACTGCATCTCCTGACTCACTGATGATATACTCCCTACTAGGCCACTAGAAGCAGCCATTTTCACAGGTAACCGAAGGAAAACATTCTTCCGGGCCGAATAAAGTTGGTCAAGAGGTTAATTTTAGGCCAGATACACGATTTAACTGGTTAGTGAACGTCGAAGAAAACTTCCAAGACGGGAAGCGATTGTAAACAAAACATTTTGGGGGTTCTCGATTTTCGCGGAGGTTTTAATTCGCGTTCTTCATTTTACACATAATCATTACCATCTTTAAAACGCCTATAAATACTATCAGAACACTGAATAACCCCCTATGAATTTTAATTAAGGGACTATTGCTCATTTACGCTGCGAGAAGCGAATTCGGCAACGATGCCAAATTAAAATTCTGCCAATAAAAGTACCGTCCTTGTCCAGTCGGGAAATCTTCTAAGATGCATCACGTGAAAAGTCGATTGCGTCAGGAGACCCCCTTCCTGATATTTAACAGATGGCCCACACCAGCCTGCTCTTTATACACGGGATTTAAGTCTACTTTCGATTTTTAACTTTAGTTTACTGCCAACTCGGTATTTATAATATATTTCTTTAGCTAAAACTTAGCAGTCATCGTGCGAAGTGCGTACGCAATGCGACACCAAATACACGAATTCTCTTATCTAGTGATAAGAAATAACACATTATTCTTAATCATCAAGATTATAAGCGAATACAAAGTCAAATCAGGTATTTTGATAAGAACATTATATCTAAAATTACATCTAAGGTCTGGTTATGGTTCAGCTGTAAGGCCAAGGCTTTGTCTTTACAACGGCACATCTAGTTTGTTGCCCTATTTACTTGTATGTACGTAACGTCTCTGTATTCCTCCTTTTTCATATGCAGTACATTACACTTTTCTCTTTCTATGTCGTCTTCACTCAATAAAATCTTAACAGATAATCAACCTCTGCACTTTTGAATAATTTTTCCAATGCAAGTTTTGGACTTTAGTCATTCCTACATTCTGAACAAAAGAACAACTCTTAAAAAATTTCACAAGTCGTGTCACCGCTTGCACTTCCACAAGCATGTCTGTTTCTTTTAATAGTATCACTGATGCTTCTTCGTTGCAACTTATATCTTTAATTTCTCCTGTCCACTTCTTAGGCATAAGTTGACTGGCTTGCTTTTAATCTGAACTGTTCATTTATCAGTACACTGATGTCTTCTATCACTGTAATCATCCATTCTCTTCTTATACTTGAGTTGACCACATGCATTTATAAATACTGTTGTCATTTCACTGCCTTGCATGTGACTACTGTATTTATGTACTGGTACTTATATCACCAGCCTCTCATAAACCCAGTTTTATTTCTTTGCATCAACACAATGTCGAATTGCTATATTTACTATTATACCAGTCCCATAATGATTTCATGGTAATGTCATGAATGTGATGCACTTCAAAATTATATTCCTCTGGTGAAACCGGTTTACACAGGACCCTGGATAACAAGTCTCATAAATTTTGCTGGTTAGCACACTCCCTTCCTCTTACCTTTTACAGCCCAGGGAACTTCTTGACCTTCAGGAGTCTTGTGACTGTGACCACATCATGTGGATACAATGCTCAGGTCATGCCAAGTAATCTAACTTTTCCACTAACGGTGACTTCAAAACAAATTTACTTTTTTACACTTATTGTTGAGTAATTCTAGTTTGTGGTTTCTTATTTCAACTGATGAGATAATTGCGTACACTTGGAATTACCTGTGCTACATTAGCACATACCATACATATAAGAAACCAATAAAAAAAGGGGAGAGATCAGGAATTTAAAGTGGGAAATACAAAATAACAGACAGAAATATAAAATAACAGACATATAAAGCATACCCTTAAAGGAAAGTTAATACTAAATCTTAATTTTAGACTTCACACTAATGATCTTCATTCTAAAACAGTATAATTATTACACATCAGAAAACCATTTCACGGTCGATTTCGCGAAGCGGGTCATCTGACTTGACGACAGGTCACATCCCCAATGCATGCAAGTGAGTATAGGCCTGGGAAAAGCAGGGGACCCTAGCGGGAAAATATTACTGGGGAGATATTAAAATTTTAAGACTTTCTATGTCAAATCTTCACGCCAGACAGTTTTGGAGGAGCCCATCACAACGAAAATAGTTGACAATGAACTCACAATTACTAATGCCTTGAGATATTATCTTCCCTAGCCTCTACAGACATACAACATCACTCCACAAATCCCTAATTCATAATACAATCTTACCACTGTGCTCTAGCCATGAATAATAGAATTTTATGGTCTTACTTTTCAAATTTCTTCCATGTTTCCTTTTCCTACCAATTCTGCTGCAGACTACTACATGACTTATATACCAATCATCGAATGCCTGCATTACACATCTTCATATTCCATCTCTTTCAAAATTTGGCCCTCCAACAAGAAATCAGTACTCAAAGTAGTAGCACTTTCTGTTGACCAACGCCTTTGTTTTATGTTTTATTTTTTAACTTTTGTCCTTTTGGTCATGCACACATATTTTTTAAAACAATATCTTCCCAAAAAATGAATAAAAAGTACAAGGATTTTCTACTTTCCCATGGCAAGATTCAAACACATGTGAGGAGTGAAGGAAATGTGTAGCACACAGTGTCTTAGGACATAACCACAGTGAACTTGTGAGTGTTACACACAAAATACTACCAATGAATTAATAGGACACCTTCTCGCATGAAAAAAAAGAGGAAAACATTACTGTACAATAATTGCTGGGGGTTAATTGTATCATAATTAACTTTCAATAAATTAAAAAGACAATTCAGCTCATTCTTTGGAGCAGACAGCTTCATGCTTTATTTCCTTTGCAATATGGAAAACAAATTACTCAAGATAACCACCATGATTTACCCACCAATTAAAAAAGCTTATTGCACAAATTATTTGCCAATGGTGTACGTACTAACAGTTTGAAAAACTACTTTCTTCAAGCCTTTTAGTTTTTCTTATCATTTATACTATAGTGCTTTTAAACAAGCTGACATAATTTCTTATACATGCAATACGTGAAATGCTTTTCACTGCTCATTTGTTATTTTTATAACCATAATCTACCACACAGTATTGTAACTTAATGCAATTTGAATCTTTCTACTTCCTTTACATATTAGTATTCAACAAAATATTACTAGTCTCTTTAGGTTCAGAATGAAATAGGTTTCATACCTATAAATATAGCTTCAATAGAAGAACACCCGACTTTCAATTGTTTAATATGTACAACAAAAAAATATGCAAACTGTACTATAAAATCAGTACATTTTAATGCATGGTGTAACATCTGGGAAGGATACAACAGGTAGAATGCAAACTGACAAATACCAAGACATATAAAAATTTAGGGGGTAAAGATGGAAGCCAAGAGGCAGATAGGCAAGGCATGGAGAAAAAAGTGGGAGGGAACAAAAGGAAGTCACGAGGAGTTAGGTAACGTATAATGGGACAATGGAGATAGCAAGCTGACAATCTTTGGTGTACTAAAGTAAAAGTAGCCATTTTTTTTCAAATTCTATCACGCCCACTACAGCAGTCCCCGGTTACGACGGTCTCGGCTTTGACGTTCCGAGGTTACGACGGTTTTCATTTATATTCATCAGACATTATTTCCAGGGTTATGACGCCTACAACCTCCATCTGGCAAGATGAAATATGACACCAAAAATGCAAAATAATCAATATTTGAAGGTTTCTTTTAATGAAAAATGCCATAAGAATGCAGTTTACATAGTTTTCAATGCACTCAAAGCATTAAAAATAAGGTTTTCTTAGGATTTTTGACGATGTTCCGGCTTAACGACGATTTTCGGCTTACGACGCGTCTCAAGAACGGAACCCCCGTCGTAACCCGGGGACTGCCTGTATTTCTCTTTTAACAGTAAACTATTAACCAATCCCAAAAACAAAAAATACTTCATTGAGTAATTGATGCTTTAAAAAAAATGCTGGTTCTTTGCAATAAACTTGGCACATTTATCTTTTTGTTGTTGTTGTATAAATACCACTTACTCATATAAGCAGAAATGATGAAACACTGTGACTTTTTCAAAGGGTTTTTGTTTGTTTGTTTGTTTGTATTGTGTTTTAACGTTGCATGGAACCAGAGGTTATTCAGCAACGGGATCAACAGATATCTGTGACTTCCGAACCACATCGAGTGAATCTATCTCCAGAAATACACATCTGTCACACCTCAATGGAATGCCCGAGAACCAAACTTGCAGCCACAGAGGTGGCATGCCAACACCATACCGACCACGCCACTGAGGCACTTTCAAAGGGTTATGTAAATACTGATTTCAAGAATTACTGATACCTATCTCCAACCTTCTGGTAATCACTAAGATAGCTGAAAAAGCTGATCTACAGCTTTTACGTACTTAACTGGATTTCAAGACACTTCCTCATAGCCACTTATGAGATTCTCATATTCTCAACATTAGACAAGATATGAATTTTCTCCACCCTCTTGTCTTGTGAACTTTTTGCTTGAAATTCCATCTGGTAGTAAGTCTTCATTTTTTGCCCTTACAGGTTTTCATTCTGCTTTGTGTATGTTTAATAACTTTCTAACATAAACTTTTTGTCTGTACATCTCATCACATTTACAAATTATCTCAATCTTTGATTCTCTCTGTCTGCTTCCCAGCTACTGGACAGTAGTGCAGGCCTTACACACATACTAAATGCATCTTTTTTACTAATGAGATACAATAATTCTAATTAACAGTAGTCTAGCAATCCCTCTTCAATTTTTGTGCTATTACTATTCATTTTGGTAAAGCCCTTTCAATACCTAATTCACAGTTCAGCATATAAAAAAAAATGACTGTTCTAGCTTTTTTTATGGTCTGCCATTGCACATGAGTATACTTCCATGGGCAATACTCTAAAGGGCCAGAAAAATAAACCAGTGTGGGAGCATAGCTGAGCTAGAATAGTAGAGAAGACACGATGCTAAACACATGAAACTAAGGTATCCTCGGAAGTTCACAGGCAGCAAGAGCAGCAAGAGCCATAAGCAATAGTTATATGACAGGTAGAAAGCAAACGAGAGATTATTTTGTGACAGGCACTTGAGTAAGTGAAGGAATATCACAGCCAGGAATGAAAGAGAGGTACCATAATACTGGATCTAAAATTCACAGTGTAAGAGTATCCAAAGAACTGTCTAGTTTTGCCATCTATTTCTGGTCAACACTGACCCTCTTGCTATTTATCATAGTACTGTAAGAAACAACAAATGAATGCAGAAAGGGAGGTCCCAGCGAGGTGCTTTATGCAGATATCCTACTGCTAACAACAGAATCTGAGGAGGAGCTGATGGAATAATTTGAAAGTGTTAGAATGGAATTGATAAGAGGACTGAAAATAAACACAAGTAAAACAAAGCTTTTGTAACTTGAAATGAAGGAAGAAAAGCAAACATGAAAAAAAAAAAATAACCCAGGGAACTTAACAAGTTGTGCCACATGAAGTATCACTAAGGTACTTCCAAATACACAAGAAGTACAGTAGTACCTCGAGATACGAAAGGCTTCAACTTACGAAAAATCCAAGTTACGAAAGCCAATGCGAAAAATTTTACTGCTCTACATACGAAAAGTTTTCAAGATACGAAAGGTTGTTGCTGTAAAGTCCCGAGATTCGCCCAGACCACCGAGAACAATTTTAAAATTCCCGCACCGCCAACTGAGTAAACTCGCCACCATCCTCCCGCTCTCCCATTGGCTCCTGATGCTAGTCACCCTATAAGGTCCTGCTCTCCTATTGGTCAGCATCTAGCCCTTGTGCTTTAAGTATTCTATTGGTAAAAGGTTGCTGTAAATTGAAAAACTTATTCATGCAATAACATAATAAAGAAAACATTAGGTAAAGGATAGAATAAAGAATAGAAATGAATGGTTATTATACTGTTTGGTAGTTTCAGTAGTTGAAGAGAGATAATGAAAATTTATGGCTTACTGTGTAAAAGTGATTGCTTGGCGATCGTTCGATACTCGTAAGTGCTGGACGTAAAACAGAAGTTTGGAAGCTTTTTTTTTTGTTTGTTTATTATAGTTAATGGTTACTTAATAATATTTGAAATGAGTACATGCAATACATTTAATAAAAAAAATTGTGAATTAGATATCATAAATATAAAATAAAACAGACTGCCAACAAATACGTATTTTTTAGAATTCTTCTTCTGTTTTATTATTATGTTACGTATACGCATGTTTCATTATAGCTGTCAGTAACTCGGTATCTTCATTAGGTAAAGATAGAATAAAGAATAGAAATGAATGGTTATTATACTGTTGGTGGTTTCATTAGTTGAAGAGAGATACTAATGACAATTTATGGCTTACTGTGTGCTAGGAAAAATGATTGCTTGGCGCTCGTTCGATACTCTAAGACGGGTAAGAGCTGAATGTAAACAATCGATCGTAAGGTTTGTTTTTTGTTTGTTTGTGTATTATAGTTAATGATTAATTAATAATATTTGAAATGAGTACATACTGATTATTTATACATTTTATTGGCATATTCTAAGCTTTTAGCTCTTAGGTTTAGATGTCAGAATCATAGACTAGGCTACAGTAGCAACCACTAACATAGGCTAGGCTATTGCTAAAGGACATATGCTAAAGTCCTAATATATGCAGTAAAAATGGGGTTGAACATTACATGCAGTTGAATATTACTCAAGTATGTACAGTATTTTGCCTTTTTGGAGTCATATTTCTTCCGTCGTAACCCTAGAACATGTGTTTTAGGCCTGGAAATATAATTTATGGGGTGTTTTTGGAGGGCTTGGAACGGATTAGCCATTTTACATGTAAAATGTGTTCCAAGTTACGAAAAAACTCATAATACGAAGGCCTTCTCGGAACGGATTAATTTCGTATCTCGAGGTACCACTGTATGAGATTTTCAAGTCCGATTTACATTACAAGAGCGAATTAATGGACTTTGAATACTGAAGTACAAGTTGCGATTGCAATAAGATGGTAGCTGGAGCATGGATGCCATGGCAAGCGATACCTAAACAAAAAATACCAGAACACATAAAATAACCAGTTAGTAGAAGGAGCAAAGGTTAAGTTATAAATAAAAGACATTTAGAAAGACCAAAGAAATGACAGAGAAGGGACTGATGAAGCCCTACATCTGATGGGAGCTCAGACAGAAAGATCAGAGTAGATAAGCATAGAGGGAATTCATTTCACATCCAATCCACTTCAGGGAAAAGCTGTAAAAACCTTTGTGATGATCATAATGGCAAGCAAAATACAGGGCCATTTTGTTCCCCACAGGGATATAGCCTGCAATGGCTTTGAATTGAATTGAATTTATAAATTTTGTGGCAATTTGCCACGCGCCGAGCCAAAGGCCATTCAGCGCATATATATCAACAAGATATATTTACTAAAAAAGGTATACATAATTAATCCAAATTATTAAAATAACTTCATATTAAAATACTCAATTAAATATCATAAAACAAATGGATTTCCTTAAGAAATTTAAAAATCTCTTCTACGGGAGCACCCTCTCCTAAAATATCTGACAAAGGTTTGTTGGTGAAACCAAACCGACGTCTATGATTAAAATAAAGAGGACAGTCAACAAATATATGCCTCACTGTAATGCCAACATTACAATTGGAGCATTGAGGAACCTGCCTCTCTGCTCCACTAGTTAAAAGATACCGGTGAGTTAAAAAGTATGCCCTATACGCAGGCGTGTTAAAACTATACTAGATCTTCTATCCATTCCAACAGAAGGGGACCAGGGATGAACAAGAAGTCTGATCGATTTCAGCTTTAAATTACTATTCAAGTTGGACCAGTGATTCTGCCACTTAGTCCTACAAATGATTTAATAAAAAGTTTAAAATCTTCACAGGGAACCCTCACAGAGTGGGAAGCCAGGGAGGAAGCTGCCTGCTTAGCGGCTGTATCAGCCAGCTCGTTACCACGAATTCCCACATGCGAGGGAACCCAACAAAACTTTACACCGATGCGCTTTCGAGAATGCAGGAGGAACAGCCAATCCTGCACCTCTTGGACGAGTTGATTAGATGGCATCAACTTCTGGAGTGCAGCTAGGAACTCTGGGAATCACAATAAATAATATAAGAGTCCCCAGTGCTACCTGTACTAAAAATAAATTTCAAAACGCTAAAATAGCAAAAAATCTCTGCATTAAAAATTGAGAATTTAATAGGGAGGCTTTTTGTAATTGTTCTGTCACCGACGATGACAGAACATCCAACTCCATTTGCTGATTTTGATCCATCTGTATATACAGCAATCGAGTTACTATGCTCAGAAACATGGGCCAAGAAGCTACTTTAAGCTGAACACTTGAGCTGATCTTTTTGTTGTCTCTACCTGGCAAAATATCTAAAGGAGGCCTACACCAAGGAGGGAATTTAGAAAATGTAGTTTCCATAACCAGTGGAGGAATAAGGCCTACCTCTCTCGCACTTATGTTTAATCTAACTTCAAGGGCTTAGGCAATGTAGGTTTAGTTGGTGCTCTGTCAACAGGATGTTTTATATACTTAAAATTTGGATTAGATTGAGAGGTTAGTGCTCTTGACAAATATCGGAGACCTTGTTCCTCCCTCCGAATGAAAAGAGGAAGAAAACCAGAGTCTACATAAAGGCTTCTCAACAGGAGACGTTTTAAAAGCACCTGTACAAATACGCAATGCCATATTGTGTACTACATCCAGCTTACCTAACAAGGTCTTACATGCAGAGCCATAAACCTGAGATCCATAATCAATCTTATCAAGCATAGTGCCTGATAAATTCTTAATAAAGTAGTACGGTCTGCTCCAAAATTCAGGTTACTAACAACTTTAAGAATATTGCACCGCTGTTTAACCATTACTACAGTCTCATTTATATGTTCAGCAAAAGTCAATTTTTTGTCAAAAATAATTCCTAAATATTTGACTTTATCTTCATAAAGCAAGATAGAACCTTCTAAAAATAAGGTTGGAATCTCTTCCCTTCTTCGTGTTCTGCAAAAAAACGTATAGCTTTAGTTTTTTCTGCAGAAAATTTGAAACCTTTACTATTAGCCCAGGAAGTAGCAGCATTAATTGCAAACTGAATTTTAGTACAAGCTTCAACTGCAGTAGCTCTACTACAGACTATAAACAATATCATCCGCGAATGCTTGACCAGTTACTCCAACAGGGAGATGTTCAAGTAAACCATTAATGGCAACATTAAAAAAGGTTGGACTAAGCACACTCCCTTGTGGAATGCCTTCTTCCTGAAGATACTCTGATGAGAAGGTAGAGCCAATTCTAACTTTAAGGTACCGGTCGTCAGGACAGGAAGTCTTTGGCAAAATTAAACATATTGCCACCAATACGCCATTCAACCAGCTGCATTAAAATACCAACCCTCCAAGTAGTATCAAATGCTTTTTCAGATCAAAGAACACGGCAATTGTTTGATTTTGGACTGCAAAAGCATTCTGAATCTCACGTGTGAGACATAATAAGGGATCCAATGTACTTCTATTCTTGCGAAAGCCAAATTGCCTCATCGACAACAGGTTCTTTGTTTCTAATAACCATATCAGACGAAAATTCACCATTCGTTCATAAATCTTGAAGACACAGCTGGTAAGAGCAATAGGCCTATAACTTTTGGGATGACTAGGGTCCTTTCCGGGTTTTAAAAAAGGAACTATAACAGAGTTTTTCCACAACTTATATGAAGTCCTGAGCACCAGAATCGTTTAAAAAACATCGACAAAGAATTTTTTGACTCCAGAGGTAAGTGAGAAATCATTGCATAAATAATATCATCTTCTCCAGGTGATGTTGGAGAGGACAAAGATAAGGCATATTCGAATTCGACAATACTAAATGGAAGGTTATATGCCTCAGAATTTTGAACAAACAGGCGGATTAACTATAGTCATGTTTCTCTAATATTGCGAAATTCAGGGGAGTAGTGACTGGGGCTTGAAATGCTTGAAAAGTGCCGAGCAAAGGCCTCTGCCACCTCTCTTGCATCGATATAACTACCAAGTTGATTTTCAAAATAGGTAAAGGAGCAGGGGAAAATTTCCTAGTAATTTATTCGGATTCTATCCCAAACCAGAGAAAGTGGCGAGTTATACTTTAATTCTGATATGTACTTGATGAAGGATTCCCTCCTTGCTTCTTTAAAGACTTGCTTTTGTTTGGCGAGGTTTCTCTTGTATATTATTCTATTAACTAAGACAGGACGCCTTCGATATCGCTTGTAACTGGCTCTTGCAATTTTCCTACTCAAGGCACATTTACTATTCCACCAAGGTACCAGTGGACGACGGGGTTTCCCTGATGTTTTAGGAATTGACATCATTGCCCCTCCAATCATTATACTAGCGAGATATTCGTAGGCAGCTGAGGGCAAGGAAATTCATTGGCCTTATGATTGACTTTGGTAGATTTTTCATACAGCTGCCCAATCTGCCTCCTTTATCTTCCACTTGGGTAAAGATGGGGAGGGTGTATTTTTGTACATACTTAAGATGGATTGGGATAGTGGGTCGCTCCCATAGAGATTTTCATCCACTGACCACTTATAGTCTAATCGTAATGACGACGAACATATTGTAAGATCAATTGCTGAACTAGAGTTATGGGCTACATCAAACCTTGTAGGAGAACCGTCGTTCATTAAAACTACATCATTGCAATCTATTAATCTTTCAATTATAAGACCACGGTGATCACACCTACCTTCCCCCCACAAAGTATGTTTTGCATTAAAATCCCCCATCAGAATGAAAGGTTGAGGTAGTTGGTCTAAAAGTGATTGCAAATCTTCAACCTCTAATTGTCTTGGATTGCCAGCTCTGGTCCACCAATCGAGTTTCTAGGCCAGGTTCTAGATAAAGAGAGCACAGAGTGACCCATTTATTGATGAAAATCTGTGTTGCACAAGCTTGCAGTATGGAGTCTAATTTGATAACTTTTTGTGGTAATGACTTGGCCGCAATAATACATGTACCGCCATGAGCACGTTCACCTACAGGTGGTGGAGATCTGTGAAAAAATAAAGTTTTGTCCACAATTAGGAGAAACATTACCAAGTTTAGTCTCTTGCAAACAAAGGGCAGCTAAATTATGCTCCTTGAAAAGGACCCGGACCTGTTCACTGTTGAATGGAAACCTCTTATGTTCCACTGACATAGAGCCATTATTTACTATTAGATTTTTTTTTTTTTACTTTTTGGACCTTGGATTGGGCTGGTCTGGAAAGACTTGGTCTTGGTCTTTGTTTCAAAGAGGAACTAGGCAGATCCTCAAGAGACCTGATATTTCCTCTCTTTGGGAACCCTACTATGGTGTGGGGATATAGGGTGTAGATGATGATGGAGTACGGGGTCTCTTATTTCTAAGAGGCACCATCTCTGCAGCGTGCACCTCCCCTGAGCCTTATGAGGTGCACTGATCAAGGTGTCATTCTGGGACATGCCCAGATCAGGCAGCGAGGCTGCCTGTGAGGCTTCTACATTAGAAGCCCGAGAGACCTCCCAGAAGCCCAGAGGAGGCCCATCGGGAGGGGACAAAGGCGGGCCTTCATGGATGAAGGCGGAGATGCTGAATGTACTTCGAGCTCAGAAGGGGATAGCTGAAGCTTTTGACTTTGAAGTTGGTATTCTAGATAGATCTTTTATATTAGATTTTCCACTTTTTACTACTTCACTATATTGAGGTCTTGGAAACAAAAGTCTTTTTGCCTGGCTAATACTTAGATGTTCAGCATGAGCTTTCTCTATGGCTAACACTTCTTTTTAAATGACTCACTTCCTTATGCCTTGCATTATGATTTCCCTTACAATTTATACATAATACTGGGGTAGTACATTCGCCTTCATGCTTTTTTAAGGAGCAGCAGAACATAGCTGGCTCCTTTTTAGTACATACCTTTTGCCGAGTGACCATATCCAAAACACATGAAACATTGGAGTGGTCTATGCTTAAAAGGTCTAACACGAAATCTCTCCTTGTCAACATATATATAATCAGGAACTTGATCATTATTAAAAGTGAAAATAATCATTCTTGATCTTGGAACCTTGAAAATCTTCCAACACTTTCATCATCGCACATTTCCAGCAATTCCTCGTCAGGCAGTTCATATAGGTTCTTGACTGAATCTACTCCCTTGGCATAACTAAAACTATAGTGTGGTTTGACCTCTTTTATCATATCAGTATTTTTCAACTTAGAGATCATGTGACCTTGTCTATAAGACTTAGCATGAACCAAAAAACTATTCTTTCCAAACCTCGTAATATCAGAGTTGGTCATTGTTCCTGCCAATGTTCTCAAATGTTTCCTGAAGTGGAAAAGATTGCAAAATTCTGATTTTAGAAACAATTAGCCACCTGCCAGGTAAAGATGTCCTCACCTTACATTTCCCATCTGTAGTTTCCTGACTGACTCTTGCTGGATAAAAGGAATCAACTTCAATATTCTGGGGCATTTTATAAATTAACATACATTTTAAGTTTTCCTTAGTTGAGCACTTGAAAGCATTCATGGCATTATTATGAGTTGTAAACTCAATCCAAACCCTCCAAAATGCAAAATCTTTAGTTTCACAATACTTTATGACTTTAATTTCACCAAACCTTCCAAACATTTCCATAAACGTAAAACAATTGAAGTCTGAGGAGAGATTATCAACATAAAGGATTCTCTCACCACTGCTAGAACTTTCCATAGCCACATTCAAGGTCTTGTCATGGGTCGTCTTTTGTACAACTGAATTTTCTATAGGATTGTTCTTGTCCGTGCCAGAGGTCGAAGAGGAGGGTAGTGTCAAGAGGTCGCATTGTCCGGGGGAGTTTTATCATAGGGTCGTTATTCATAAATCCTTCAGCAGAAATTTGAAAAACCTACTGCAAATCAGGCAGAAAAACCAGGCCCCCACACCAACCCCTCTATCACCAAGACACTCAGCAGAGACTGACTCCCATATGTTCCACTCCCTACCCTACCCCGAAGGGATAGCTCTACCATAACATGAGTGGCTCAAGTGTAAGCAAAACCTGCTTGATAGGACTGAGGGCATAACTAGTATGCAATCATCATCATTCCATGTTACAATAGAGGGCACACCGGAAAAAAGAATGCCGCGAGTCCTACCGTAGAGACTATACCTCCCCGGAGATTCCGCAGGCTAGTCCCCCATAGGTAGTTCCGCCCCGATGGATGTTGCTATGAAATCATATCAACATCCTCAGGGTCCAAACATACTCGAGAGGCGGACCAAACCTCTACAGTCTCTGCCATTTGGATCAAGAAAGAGCCAATGCGAAAAAGCCCAGCCCCTGCCCAAACCTGTAAGAAGGTTTTAGTGAAGAGGGGGGGACAGCTAGGTTGAGCAACTGAGTTAAAGATAGTAGAAGAGTGGAAATAAATTTAAGTAAGAGGAAAATTGAGACTTTTGGATTCGAACTGGGGGATATTTCTCCCAGTTCGAAAGCCCTCTTGCCCGCTATGCATTTTCAGCAGTCAGCTGAAAATGCATAACTTCGTCAATGGCAGTCTCAAATCAAGAGGGCAATGGCTTTGAGCAGTCCACTGCAATGCAGTACTGAAAGTTATTTGAAAACTACAGCCTCTACTTTTAGCCCAATCCTCTATATCTTTTCTGACCAAGCTATTGAGCTTGTTCAACTCTGTCATGTCCTAACTTTCACAAAGCGATTAGGAACAAATCCTTT
>NC_061108.1:138571698-138589530 GCF_015104395.2 Macrobrachium nipponense
AAAGGATTTGTTCCTAATCGATTTGTGAAAGTTAGAACATGACCGAGTTGAACAAGCTCAATAGCTTGGTCAGAAAAGATATAGAGGATTGGACTAAAAGTAGAGGGCTGCTGTTTTCAAATAACTTTCAGTACTGCATTGCAATGGACTGCTCAAAGCCATTGCAGGCTGTATCCCTGTGGGGAACAAAATGGCCCTGTATTTTGCTTGCCATTATGATCATCACAAAGGTTTTACAACAGCTTTTCCCTGAAGTGGATTGGATGTGAAATGAATTCCCTCTATGCTTATCTACTCTGATCTTTCTGTCTGAATTCCCATCAGATGTAGGGCTTCATCAGTCCCCTTCTCTGTCATTTCCTTGGTCTTTCTAAATGTCTTTTATTTATAACTTAACCTTTGCTCCTTCTACTAACTGGTTATTTTTGTGCTCTGGTAGTTTAGGTATCGCTTGCCATGGCATCCATGCTCCAGCTACCATCTTATTGCAATCACAACTTGTACTTCAGTATTCAAAGTCCATTGATTCGCTCTTGTAATGTAAATCGGACTTGAAAATCTCATACAGTGGTACCTCGAGATACGAAATTAATCCGTTCCAGAGAAGGCCTTCGTATTATGAGTTTTTCGTAACTTGGAACACATTTTACATGTAAAATGGCTAATCCGTTCCAGCCCTCCAAAAACACCCCAGTAAATTATATTTCCAGGCCTAAAACACCTGTTCTAGGGTTAACCGAAAAAAAACGGAAGAAATATGACTCCAAAAAGGCAAAATACTGTACATACTTGAGTAATATTCAACTGCATGTAATGTTCAACCCTTAACCCCATTTTTACTGCATATATTAGGACTTTAGCATATGTCCTTTAGCAATAAGCCTATCCTATGTTAGTGGTTGCTACTGTAGCCTAGTCTATGATTCTGACATCTAAACCTAAGAGCTAAAAGCTTGGAATATGCCAATAAAATGTATAAATAATCAGTATGTACTCATTTCAAATAATTATTAATTAATCATTAACTATAATACACAAACAAACAAAAAAACAAACCTTCCGATCGATTGTTTACATTCAGCTCTTACCCGTCTTAGAGTATCGAACGAGCGCCAAGCAATCATTTTTCCTAGCACACAGTAAGCCATAAATTGTCATTAGTATCTCTCTTCAACTAATGAAACCACCAAACAGTATAATAACCATTAATTTCTATTCTTTATTCTATCTTTACCTAATGAAGATACCGAGTTACTGACAGCTATAATGAAACATGCGTATACGTAACGTAATAATAAAACAGAAAGAAGAATTCTAAAAATACGTATTTGTTGGCAGTCTGTTTTATTTTATATTTTATGATATCTAATTCAACAATTTTTTTTTTATTAAATGTATTGCATGTACTCATTTCAAATAATTATTAAGTAACCATTAACTATAATAAACAAACAAAAAAAAGCTTCCAAACTTCTGTTTACGTCCAGCACTTACGAGTATCGAACGATCGCCAAGCAATCACTTTTACACAGTACGATAAATTTTCATTATCTCTCTTCAACTACTGAACTACCAAACAGTATAATAACCATTCATTTCTATTCTTTATTCTATCTTTACCTAATGTTTTCTTTATTAAATGTATTGCATGAATAAGTTTTTCAATTTACAGCAACCTTTTACCAATAGAATACTTAAAGCACAAGGGCTAGATGCTGACCAATAGGAGAGCAGGACCTTATAGGGTGACTAGCATCAGGAGCCAATGGGAGAGCGGGAGGATGGTGGCGAGTTTACTCAGTTGGCGGCGCGGGAATTTTAAAATTGTTCTCGGTGGTCCGGCGAATCTCGGGACTTTACAGCAACAACCTTTCGTATCTTGAAAACTTTTCGTATGTAGAGCAGTAAAATTTTTTCGCATTGGCTTTCGTAACTTGGATTTTTCGTAAGTTGAGCCTTTCGTATCTCGAGGTACTACTGTACTTCTTGTGTATTTGGAAGTCCTTAGTACTTCATGTGGCACAATCTGTTAAGTTCCCTGTTTTTCATGTTTGCTTTTCTTCCTTCATTTCAAGTTACAAAAGCTTTGTTTTACTTGTGTTTATTTTCAGTCCTCTTATCAATTCCATTCTAACACTTTCAAATTATTCCATCAGCTCCTCCTCAGATTCTGTTGTTAGCAGTAGGATATCTGCATAAAGCACCTCGCTGGGACCTCCCTTTCTGCATTCATTTGTTGTTTCTTACAGTACTATGATAAATAGCAAGAGGGTCAGTGTTGACCAGAAATAGATGGCAAAACTAGACAGTTCTTTGGATACTCTTACACTGTGAATTTTAGATCCAGTATTATGGTACCTCTCTTTCATTCCTGGCTGTGATATTCCTTCACTTACTCAATTGCCTGTCACAAAATAATCTCTCGTTTGCTTTCTACCTGTCATATAACTATTGCTTATGCCTTTTGCTGCTCATGCTGCCTGTGAACTTCCGAATACCTTAGTTTCATGTGTTTAGCATCGTGTCTTCTCTACTATTCCAGCTCAGCTATGCTCCCACACTGGTTCATTTTCCTGGCCCTTTAGAGTATTGCCCATGGAAGTACTCATGTGTAATGGCAGACCATAAAAAAAGCTAGAACAGTCATTTTTTTTTATATGCTGAACTGTGAATTAGGTATTGAAAGGGCTTTACCAAAATGAATAGTAATAGCACAAAAATTGAAGAGGGAATACTAGACTACTGTAATTATTAGAATTATTGTACAGGGGTCCTCGAGTTACGACGTTTGATCCGTTCTTACGATGCATCGTAACACGAATTTCAGCGTAAGTCGGAACATTTGAAAAAAATTACCACATGAGTTTAATGTAAATACCTATCAATAACAACGAGAGAACAATTCCTTACCTTTATTAATTTGATTGGCTTGCACACTGGTTTACGAACCAGTCCTCAAACACTGCAAGTGTCACCCATGCCTTCTTGTTGGACTTCCAAATTACTGGTAGTTTGACCCTTCCAAATGCCCTTGAGTGCCCTTGGATTTTCAGCCTGATACACCAACAAGGGCTTCAGTTTGAAGTCGCCAGCAGCATTACCCCCAAGAAGTAAAGTTAGCCTCTCCTTGCTGGCTTTATGACCGGGTGCTGACTTCTCCTCCTTGGCGATGTAAGTGCGGTTAGGCATACGCTTCCAAAACAACCTGTCTCGTCTACGTTAAACACTTGCTGAGCAGAATAACCCCCTCCTTAATTATCTCAGACAACGCTTTAGGAAATTCACATCGCTGCTTTCTCATCCCCACTAGCAGCTTCACCTTGCAATTTAAGGTTATGGTAATTGGCCCGAGCCTTAAATCGCATAAACCAACCCCTACTAGCCACAAACTCTTCACTTTCACTTCCCTCCCCCTTTTCTTTTTTCAACGCTTCAAACATCTTTTCGCCTTCTCCTGAATCACCATAAGGCTGACTGGGATACGCCATTGATTTTGGTCTTCCAACCAAAGCACCAATAACCTTTCCATTTCAATTATTAGACCACTACGCTGCTTAGTTATCACTGTCGCTTTCATAGGAGCAGATCCTTTCACATGTTCAAAGATGCGCTCTTTATCTTTGATAATGGTAGCAACGGTCGAACGGCTAAGGCCAAGCGAGCGGCCAATGTTTGTTGGCGTTTCTCCCTTCTCGGATCGCTTTATAATGTCCACTTTAATTTCCATGGTGATGGCCTTCGTTTTTCTTCGATGCACTACCATCAGAAGAGTCCGCCTTGCGCTTGGGAGCCATAACAAAGAGCAAAAAGTTACAAAAACGATACAACACGAGGGAGAGAGAGGCAGTGTAAACAACCAAAATGGCGTATGGACGAGGACTGAGCGTAGCGAAGCGACGCCGTTCCTCTCCCCCACAAAGCGTATTCTTCCGCCGTGCGCCTGGAACTAGTTCGCGTTTGTTTTACGTTGCTTACGACGCTAAACCGCGTAAGACGGAACGACGCAAAATATTATTTTTTATATTTTTTATGGGGGCGCGTTCGTAACCACGAAACATCGTAGTCGAGACCATCGTCAACCCGAGGACTTACTGTATCTCATTAGTAAAAAAGATGCATTTAGTATGTGTGTAAGGCCTGCACTACTGTCCAGTAGCTGGGAAGCAGACAGAGAGAATCAAAGATTGAGATAATTTGTAAATGTGATGAGATGTACAGACAAAAAGTTTATGTTAGAAAGTTATTAAACATACACAAAGCAGAATGAAAACCTGTAAGGGCAAAAAATGAAGACTTACTACCAGATGGAATTTCAAGCAAAAAGTTCACAAGACAAGAGGGTGGAGAAAATTCATATCTTGTCTAATGTTGAGAATATGAGAATCTCATAAGTGGCTATGAGGAAGTGTCTTGAAATCCAGTTAAGTACGTAAAAGCTGTAGATCAGCTTTTTCAGCTATCTTAGTGATTACCAGAAGGATGGAGATAGGTATCAGTAATTCTTGAAATCAGTATTTACATAACCCTTTGAAAGTGCCTCAGTGGCGTGGTCGGTATGGTGTTGGCATGCCACCTCTGTGGCTGCAAGTTCGGTTCTCGGGCATTCCATTGAGGTGTGATAGATGTGTATTTCTGGTTATAGAAGTTCACTCTCGACGTGGTTCGGAAGTCACAGAAATCTGTTGGTCCCGTTGCTGAATAACCACTGGTTCCATGCAACTTAAAAGACCATACAAACAAACAAACAAACAAAAACTCTTTGAAAAAGTCACAGTGTTTCATCATTTCTGCTTATATGAGTAAGTGGTATTTAATACAACAACAACAACAACAAAAAGATAAAATGTGCCAAGTTTATTGCAAAGAACCCAGCATTTTTTTAAAGCATCAATTACTCAATGAAGTATTTTTTGTTTTTGGGATTGGTTAATAGTTTACTGTTAAAAGAGAAATACAGGCAGTCCCCGGGTTACGACGGGGGTTCCGTTCTTGAGACGCGTCGTAAGCCGAAAATCGTCATAAGCCGGAACATCATCAAAAATCCTAAGAAAACCTTATTTTTAATGCTTTTGAGTGCATTGAAAACTATGTAAACTGCATTCTTATGGCATTTTTCATTAAAAAAAACCTTCAAATATTGATTATTTTGCATTTTTGGTGTCATATTTCATCTGCCAGATGAGCGTTGTAGGCGTCGTAACCCTGGAAATAATGTCTGATGAATATAAATGAAAACCGTCGTAACCTCGGAACATCATAAGCCGAGACCGTCGTAACCCGGGGACTGCCTGTAGTGGGCGTGATAGAATTAAAAAAAAAATGGCTACTTTTACTTAGTACACCAAAGATTGTCAGCTTGCTATCTCCAGTGTCCCATTATACCTAACTCCTCATGACTTCTTTTTGTTCCCTTCCACTTTCTTTCTCCATGCCATGCCTATCTTTACCCCCTAAATTTTTTATGTCCTTTGGTATTTGTCAGTTTCATTCTGCCTGTTTGTATCCTTCCCAGATGTCACACCATGCATCAAAATGTACTAATTTTATAGTACAGTTTGTACATTTTTTGTTGTTGTACATATTAAACAGTTGAAAGTCGGGTGTTCTTCTATTGAAGCTATATTTATAGGTATGAAACCTATTTCATTCTGAACCTAAAGAGACTAGTAATATTTTGTTGAATACTAATATATGTAAAGGAAGTAGAAAAATTCAAAGTGTATTAAGTTACAATACTGTGTGGTATGATTATGGTTATAAAATAACAAATGAGCAGTGAAAAGCATTTCACGTATTGCATGTATGAAGAAATTATGTCAGCCTGTTGAAAAGCAATATAGTATAATGATAAAAAAACTAAAAGGCTTGAAGAAAAGTAGTTTTTCAAACTGTTAGTACGTACACCATTGGCAAATAATTTGTGCAATAAGCTTTTTTAATTGGTGGGTAAATCATGGTGGTTATCTTGAGTAATTTGTTTTCCATATTGCAAAGGAAATAAAGCATGAAGCTGTCTGCTCCAAAGAATGAGCTGAATTGTCTTTTTAATTTATTGAAAGTTAATTATGATACAATTAACCACAGCAAAATTGTACAGTAATGTTTTCCTCTTATTTTTTTCATGCAAGAAGGTGTCCTATTAATTCAGTGTGTAACACTCACAAGTTCACTGTGGTTATGTCTTAAAGCACTGTATGCTACACATTTCCTTCACTCCTCACGTGTGTTTGAATCTTGCCATGGGAAAGTAGAAAATCCTTGTACTTTTTATTCATTTTTTGGGAAGATATTGTTTTAAAAAATATGTGCGCATGACCAAAAGGACAAAAGTTAAAAAATAAAACATAAAGAGATGGAATATGAAGATGTGTAATGCAGGCATTCGACGATTGGTATATAAGTCATGTAGTACTCTGTGCAGCAGAACTGGTATGGAAAAGGAAACATGGAAGAAATTTTGAAAAAGTAAGACCATAAAATGCTATTATTCATGGCTAGAGCACAGTGGTAAGATTGTATTATGAATTAGGGATTTGTGGAGTGATGTTGTATGTCTGTAGAGGCTAGGGAAGATAATATCTCAAGGCAAATAGTAATTGTGAGTTCACTGTCAACTATTTTCGTTGTGATGGGCTCCTCCAAAACTGTCTGGCGTGAAGATTTGACATAGAAAGTCTTAAAATTTTAATATCTCCCCAGTAATATTTTCCCGCTAGGGTCCCCTGCTTTTCCCAGGCCTATACTCACTTGCATGCATTGGGGATGTTACCTGTCGTCAAGTCAGATGACCCGCTTTGCGAAATCGACCATGAAATGGTTCTGATGTGTAATAATTACACTGTTTTAGAATGAAGATCATTATTATGAAGTCTAAAATTAAGATTCTTAATATTAAGTTTCCTTAAAGGGTTATGCTCTATATGTCTGTTATTTTATATTTCTGTCTGTTATTTTGTATTTCTTACTTTCAATTCTCGATCCCTCCCCCTTTTTTTTTTGGTTTCTTATATGTATGGTATGTACTAATGTAGGCAGGTAATTCCAAGTGTATGCAATTATCTCATCAGTTGAAATAAGAAACCGCAAACTAGAATTACTCAACAATAAGTGTAAAAAAATAAATCTGTTTTGAAGTCGTCATTAGTGGAAAAATTAGATTACTTGGCCTGACCTGAGCATTGTATCCACATGATGTGGTCACAATCACAAGACTCCTGAAGGTCAGGAAGTTCCCTGGGCTGTAAAAGGTAAGAGGAAGGGAGTGTGTAACCAGCAAAATTTATGAGACTTGTTATCCAGGGTCCTGGTTTGTAAACCAGTTTCACCAGAGGAAATAAAATTTTGAAGTGCATCACATTCATGACATTACCATGAAATCATTATGGGACTGGTATAATAGTAAATATAGCAATTCGACATTGTGTTGATGCAAAGAAATAAAACTGGGTTTATGTGAGGCTGGCGATACAAGTACCAGTACATAAATACAGTAGTCACGTGCAAGGCAGTGAAATGACAACAGTATTTATAAGTGCATGTGGTCAACTCAAGTATAAGAAGAGAATGGATGATTACAGTGATAGAAGACATCAGTGTACTGATAAATGGACAGTTCTGTTTAAAAGCAAGCCAGTCAACATATGCCTAAGAAGTGGACAGGAGAAATTAAAGATATAAGTTGCAATGAAGAAGCATCAGTGATGCTATTAAAAAAAAAGGAAAAATTAAATGTTAACAGACATTCTTGTGGAAGTGGAAGTGGTGACACGACTTATGAAATTTTTTAAGATGTTGGTCTTTTGTTCAGAATGTAGGAATGACTAAAGTCCAAAACTTGCATTGGAAAATTTATTCAGAGTGCAGAGGTTGATTATCTGTTAAGATTTTATTAAGTGAAGACGACATAAGAAAGAGAAAAAGTGTAATGTACTGCATATGAAAAAGAAGGAATACAGAGACGTTACGTACATACAAAAAAGTAAATAGGGCAAGAAACTAGATGTGCCGTTGTAAAGACAAAGCCTTGGCCTTACAGCTTAGCTATAACCAGACCTTAGATGTAATTTTAGATATAATGTTCTTATCAAAATACCTGATTTGACTTTGTATTCGCTTATAATCTTGATGATTAAGAATAATGTGTTATTTCTTATCACTAGATAAGAGAATTCGTGTATTTGGTGTCGCATTGCGTACGCACTTTCGCACGATGACTGCTAAGTTTTAGCTAAAGAAATATATTATAAATACCGAGTTGGCAGTAAACTAAAGTTAAAAATCGAAAGTAGACTTAAATCCCGTGTATAAAGAGCAGGCTGGTGTGGGCCATCTGTTAAATATCAGGAAGGGGGTCTCCTGACGCAATCGACTTTTCACGTGATGCATCTTAGAAGATTTCCCGACTGAACAAGGGCGGTACTTTTATTGGCAGAATTTTAATTTGGCATCGTTGCCGAATTTGCTTCTCGCAGCGTAAATGACCGATAGTCCCTTAATTAAATTCATAGGGGGTTATTCAGTGTTTCTGATAGTATTTATAAGGCGTTTTAAAGATGGTAATGATTATGTGTAAAATGAAGAACGCGAATTAAAACCTCCGCGAAAATCGAGAACCCCCCCAAAATGTTTTGTTTACAATCGCTTCCCGTCTTGGAAGTTTTCTTCGACGTTCACTAACCAGTTAAATCGTGTATCTGGCCTAAAATTAACCTCTTGACCAACTTTATTCGGCCCGGAAGAATGTTTTCCTTCGGTTACCTGTGAAAATGGCTGCTTCTAGTGGCCTAGTAGGAAGTATATCATCAGTGAGTCAGGAGATGCAGTGTGATGTGGACTCGAGGCTGACTCACACAAGGACTCGAGGAGGCGCCGTGGACACGTTGGCTTTTCTAATTTATTCTTGTAAATATTCTTCCTATTTTGACTCTTATGTAGTCTAGATTAAGTGATGTTTACCCTAGCGTCGTTATTTAGGCCTAAGTGTATGATAGCTTAGGCTGTGAAGGTTAGGCTTAAGTGTAGGTTAGGTTAGGCTGCGTAAAGTCAGTGGGAGATTAGAAGTTGGCTTTGTAGGTAAGGTTAAGGATATAACCAAGCCTAGGCTTGCATACTTTGGTAAGTTTGATATTTCATTTGATTAATTTACTCAAAAGTGAAATATAGGGGGAAACACTGCAGTGGATCCATCATTATCGGGTGGATCAGCCTTATTCACTCGATATTTAATTGGTGAAACAAGAATATGTAGATCTATATAACTATTCCGCGGCGACCTATAGGGTAAACAACCGCAGACAATCCATCGTCATCGTGCTGGCCAGGCCTTATTCAACTCGAGGGTAGATCACCACGGCAGGCCAACCAGGCCACCTACAATCAACGCTTGCCACCCTCCGAAAAAGTACATTATAACGCGTCCTGACACCCGAGATGGGCATCAGTCGCGACTTCTTGTTGGTGAGAAACGGAGCTAAAGACCTCTACTCTCCTTTCGAAGTAAGTATTTTCTCCAAAGTTAGAAATTAAGGCCAAATTTTAAGATTTAAACAGAGGGTACTGAAAATGGCGTCCACGGCAGTGGAAATCTCACCAAAACGCTTTAGAAATTTTTACTTACAACTAAAAATGTTTCGAAGATTGACGCCATCTCGATGTTTACGGAGTCGTTTGTGTCAACAACTTTCCATTTCCTGTGATAAATCCGCACACCACTTGTACCCACAGACGCTGGAGCACTTTCATCACAACAATTGAAACACGATTTCTCACCAACAAACAAGCCAGGAGTAAACAGCTGTTTTGGTAGAAGATGACGAGAAGCGTGCTCTTAGCTAATTTTTAAATAAGTAGTAAAACATCAATATTTTACATATTTATGATGATTAATTTGAAAATATTTGTTATTGAAAAAGTAACTCGACTCTGACTCAAATTTAAGTAATTATTTTTCTGAATTAGAACGTTCTTTTAAGTTTGTATTATGACGTCACGACATCTTGACTTTCGTACCTATTGTAAATAATTGCTATACTCAACTGTCTTGCAGAACAGTTTACCAGTTATTCATGCAGATTGTTATCAGCTATTCATGTAATTGTTATAATCGTAATGCACATATACAGTACACGCGGAAGTATGGCCGGGGCACTGAAAAAAATGCATTTTTTTTTTGGATTAGTCATGAAAAAAGTATGATTGGGAACACTTACCCCCTCACTAGTACTTTGTTGTGTTGCCCCGGCGCTTGATGACTTCTCTAAGTCGCCTGGGAACACTTGCTGCAAGATTTTGGAGGGTTTCTGGCTCCAATGTCTCCCAAACCTCCCTGATGGCCGCTTCAAGCTTTGGGAGAGAAGAGGTATCTCGGGTCTGAAGCCGCCTCTTAATGATGCTCCACACGTTTTCTATGGGGTTCAAATCAGGTGAGGATCCTGGCCAGTCACTAAAAAAGGGCACTTCACAATCCTTCAACCAGTTAACCACTAATTTAGCGGTGTGGCACGGTGCCCCATCCTGCATAAAAAAACTAGTGCCACTCTTTTCAAAAGAACCCTCTAAATAGTCCCTCCCAAAAGCTCAAAGTAATTGAAGCGGTTCATATACTCATTCTTGGGGAGGAACACTAATTCCCCAACACCACCATACCCAAAAGAAGCCCATACCATGAGGCTAGGAGGGTGCTTCACAGTCTTTGTGGTGTACTGAGGGAGGTGGGGATCGGAGCCAGAACGGACGGTACACTCTCTTGGCACCACTCCCAGTCACACTAAATGTAGCCTCATCATCCATAACACCTGTTCCCACTGAGAAATATCCCACAACAAGTACTTTTTGGCAAAAGCAAGCCTTCGTTGCTTTTGCTGAGCGGTCAGGAGCGGCTTCTTCCTAGCTTTGTAGGATCGCAGCAACAGGTCGTCGTGGATGCGTTCTTGCACCGTCCTCAACGAGACGTTTCCCAGCACACGAGAATTCTTGTCCTTGATTTCACGTGCTGTGAGAGAAGGGTCTTTCTTTAGCTGACGATGGATCAGCCTCAAAGTCGTGGTCTTGATCTTACGAGGCCTCCCAGACCGAGGTTTGGGGGTAGGGAGGTCGTCAGGGTCTCCCTCGTGGTAACGGTTGATCCAGCGATACACAGTTCGCTCAGATAACCTCTTCTGAGCAAATAAATCACGCACTGAGATACCTGCCTTATGCAGATCTATGATAGAGGATATCTCCTCTTTACTAACAAACTTCCTGGGCATCAGGAACGACCAGCACTAACACAAAAACGAACAATACCGCGAAGCGCAAGGGGGACAAAAAATGAGGGGGGAAAAAAACACTTTCGCCACTTAGGAGAGCACGCGGTCGACTGAGATGTTTGTTATTGTTGTGAACGAGAGTTGCCAATACATACATTATCTCGCAAGCGCCAGCTGAACTTTCCGCTGACTCACACTAGCTTTATGGGGTACTGTCAAAAACCGCGAAAATAATGGCTGGCCGCGTCGAACCAGCTATACTTTCCGCGCGTACTGTATATCTTTTATTATTTACTTTTTGGATATATGAAGATGTTTTACTGCTGGATTACCGCCGTAGTGTGACGCAATTGTTTTCGGTCCCTGGGCCTCTGTCTGTTTTCGCACCATAAGAAATTATGGGGCCGAATTTGCAATGACCAGAAAGTCGTTAAAAGAGGAAAGTTAGCATTGAGGGGCATATGTTTTGACTGAGAAAAATACAAATTTATTCAATAGCTAGCTTGTAAAAAATACTTGGTTATAAAAAACTTGATTGACAACTAAGCAGCATGTCTACTATGGGTTTCAGAGACAGTGCAAGCACGTTTTTGGCAATACCTATTTCTGTAACGAACACTCGTAACAGAACGAGATTTTGCTATACTGCATTACACCCAGTGCCGTAATTTATAAGGGTATCGTGAATCACTAATCGTAAAGAATAACGACACTTGTCCTTGTACCAAGAGACAAAAACTCCATTATGCAGAAATGGATATGAACACGCGTATAAAGCTCCACCTACCCTCTCCCCCCCCTCCACCGCCATCCCTTTTCTTCTTCGTTCCTCCGCCTTCCTTTCTCTCTCTCTCTCTCTCTCTCTCTCTCTCTCTCTCTCTCTCTCTCTGTTGCCATTCGGTATGTGTTGACCCTCCAAACTGGGTATAAGACTACACACAAAACGTTGAAATTGGTGAAATTAGGCTATGTATTGGAAGTATATATACATAAATATTAAAGCAATTTTATCATTATTGCATTACTATGACAACTAGAATTCATGGAAACAGTTTATAATAATGGAACGGCGTATTGTGTGAAGCCCTCCACTAATGTGGCACGATTATTTTGCATTCTTAGCATGCAAACATTAAAGCATGCAAACATTAAAGGTTACATTTAGTTCTGGCATAACTATTATTAAAGAAATTCAAATACTAATATAGAAAACTGAAATCATGAAAAGTGCTAGCAAAAACAAAAAGCAAAAAAAAAAAAAAGTATATAATTCACTTTTCCGTAGTCGTTCCTCTATGCACTTTTCCGTATTCGTTCCTCTATGGTTTTCGGCAGCCAGATGTACGAAAACATTAGAAACATTTGATTGTATCTACTTTAGAAATATCTGTAATTTTTCTGGGTAATTTGGTTGCAAAAAAGGGATAATATACATGAATTAAATCAAAATTTTTAAATAACAAAGTAAATTTAAACTAAATAACGAGTAAAGTAAACAGTTTAGGGAATAAAACTTTGCAGTTTCGTCGTCTGTTGTCGTCTGCTGTTCATAACTGTGTTTATGGCGCGCGCGCTTAGAAACCAGGAACAGCAACGGGTTTAAAGTGCAATGTGGAGTGAACTGAGACCAAAATGTGTATAATAACAATCAAATAAACACTGTGGAGTTTCAGTTGTGATGGCAGTAAGGATAAAAACCACCGATTACAAGGTAGAATGAATTCAGTTCAAACCATAACCCCGGGAATAACAAGTTTCATACTTTCACTAATATAGGCAACAAAATGTTGTTTTATTGTGCTGATTACAACTGCAATCTTGAGTAAGATCAATAAACGTTACATATATACGCTAACATTGTTCAAATGAGTGCTGGAAGGCTGGGAAAGATGGTGGCCATCACTGATCAGAACCTTCCATGAAAAACATAGCCACCATATTGGATTTTAAAACTGCCTTGAAAACATATTTTACGAAGAGCTCACATGCTTATTTTAGTTCGTGTGGGGCTTTCATATATCACATTATGTTGACGAAACTTCAGTCTTTTAAATGGTATGCTTAGAGTTGCAATTGTATTCTTGTTTCACCAATTAAATATCGAGTGAATAAGACCCGTCCACCGTGATGAGGGTTGGCCTGCCGTGGTGATTTACCCTATATTTAATTGGTGAAACAAGAATACAATTGCAACTCTAAGCATACCATTTAAAAGATTGAAGTTTCGTCAATATAATGTGATATATGAAGCCCCATATGAACTAAAATAAGCATGTGAGCTCTTCGTAAATTATGTTTTCAAGGCAGTTTTGAAATCCAATATGGCAGCAATCGCGTGGCTGGCCGTTCTAACCACAGACAATCCACCATCTTTCCCAGCATTCCTAGCACTCATTTGAACAATGTTAACGTATGTATGTAACGTTTATTAATCTTACTCAAGATTGCAGTTGTAATCAGCACATTAAAACAGCATTTTGTTGCCTATATTAGTGAAAGTATGAAACTTTTTATTGCTGGGTCATGTTTTGAACTGAATTCATTTTTACCTTGTAATCGGTGGTTTTATCCTTACTGCCATCACAACTGAAACTCCACAGTGCTTATTTGATTATAATTATACACATTTTGGTCTAAATTCATTCCAAATTGCACATGAACCACGTTGCTGTTCCTGGTTCCTAAGTTCTGCAAACACAGTTACGAGCAGCAGACGACTGCACTCTTTATGAGGTGCAAAGCTTTATTCCCTTAATTGTTTACTTTACTCATTATTTAGTTTAACTTTACTTCAAAATGTTTATTTAATTCATGTCTATTATCCATTTTTTGCAACCAAATTAACCCCGAAAAATTACAGATATTTCTGAAGTACGAGCAGACAACGGCAAAAAGACTCATCGTTGCCAATCTAGTGGAGCTTCACACATACGCCAATGCATTTACAAATTGTTTTCATGTATTCTAGTTGTCATAGTAATGCAGTAATGATAAAATAGATATGCTAATTTCACTTATTTCCCCAGTTTTGTGTAAGTCTTATACCCAGTTTGGAGGGTAAACACATACCAATTGACAACACTGATAAACAATTGAAGAGCGCAAAACGCCGCAAAGAATGCCGTAGTCCCCTTGAATAAGTACTGGTTAGATGGTCGGGTTTACGATTGTTGTGATGAAAGTGTCCAGCATCTATGGGTACTAGTGGTGTGGGAATTTAGCACAGGAAATGGGAAGTTTGTTGACACAAGCGACTCTGCAAACAGGAAATGGGAAGTTTGTTGACACAAGCGACTCCGCAAACATCGAGATGGCGTCAATCTTCTAAACTTTTTGATTCGTAAGTAAAAATTTCAAAAGCGTTTTGGGGTAGTGTGCACTGTGTTGCCTACACTTTTCGCTACCCTTTGTTTAAATGTTGAAATATAGCCTTAATTTCTAACTATGGAGAAAATACTTACTTCAAAAGGAGAGTAGAGGTCTTGAGTTCCTGTTATCACCACCAACAACTCATGACTGATGACCATCTCCGGTGTCAGGACGTGTCAAAGTACTTTTTTGGAGGGTGGCCAAAACCGCGGTAGTCGTTGAGTTGGCCAGTCCACTCGGTTGTTTACCCTACTATGGCAGTTGCTGATTTTCTATGCAGTTTTACCTCCTGAAGAAGAATTTAGAGTAATATTTATTCGGATGACTGTAATTTACCTTTGAACTCTATCCTACGGTAAAGGGGACCTGATGGAACAACTGACATAGTCTACCTTAAAGCGGAATGCTTATATAGAAATACCCAAGACTACAATTACATCTTTAAGCATACCATTCAAAAGATTGAGGTTTCGTCAACATGTGATGTAGGAAAGCGCCATACGAACTAAAATAGGCATGTGAGGTCTTCGTAAAATATGTTTTCAAGGCAGTTTTTAAATCCAATATGGCGTCCACCAACTTAGGTGCCGTTCGTAACTGGCAAGGATCCAACATCTTTCCCAGCCCTCCCAGCACTCATTTGAACAATATTAGCATATACAGGCAGTCGCCGGGTTACGACGGTGTCGGCTTACGACGTTCTGAGGTTACGACGCTTGTCAGTAGACATTATTTCCAGGGTTACGACACATGTTCCAGGGTTACGACGCCTACAACGCTTATCTGGGAGATGAAATATGACACCAAAAATGCAAAATAATCAATATTTGAAGGTTTTTTTTTTTATGAAAATGCCATAAGAATGCAGTTTACATAGTTTTCAATGCACCCAAAGCATTAAAAGTAAGGTTTTCTTAGGATTTTTCACGATGTTCTGGCTTACGACGATTTTTGGCTTACGACGCGTCTCAAGAACGGAACCCCCGTCGTAAACCCGGGGACCGCCTGTATATGTAACGTTTATTGATCTTACTCAAGATTGCAGTTGTAATCAGCACAATAAAACAACATTTTGTTGTCTATATTAGTGAAAGTATGAAACTTCTTATTCCTGGGGTCTTGGTTTGAACTGAAATTCATTTTTACCTTGTAATCGGTGGTTTTATCCTTACTGCCATCACAACTGAAACTCCACAGAGCTTATTTGATTGTAATTATACACATTTTGGTCTTAATTCCCTCCAAATTGCACTTGAACTACGTTGCTGTTCCTGGTTCCTAAGCGCTCACTCCACAAACACAGTTGCGGGCAGCACACGACTGTACTGTTTATGAGGTGCAAAGCTTTATTCCCTTAATTGTTTACCTTAATCATTATTTAGTTTAACTTTACTTTGTTACTTCAAAATGTTTATTTTAATTAATGTCTATTATCCCTTTTATGCAACCAAATTAACCCCCAAAAATTACAGATATTTCTAAAGTAGATACAAGCAGATAACAGCAAAATGTTAATCGTTGCCAGTTTAGTGGAGCTTCACACATACGCCGATGCATTTACAAACTGTTTCCATGAATTCTAGTTGTCATAGTAATGCAGTAATGATAAAATTGCTCTAATATGTATATATACTACAAATAGATATGCTAATTTAACTTATTTTACCCAGCTTTGTTTAAGTCTATACCCAGTTTGGAGGGTAAACACATTCCAATTGGCAACAATTGGTATGTGAACAATGCCGTAGGTACTGTTCACAGCAAAACTATTGATGTTTGAGTCAGGAATCTATTTACTTTTTCAACAACGAATGTTTTCAAATTAATAATCATGAATATGTAAAAATTTTTGCAATTCATGACCTTATACTGCCGTTTAACTATTTATTTGAATAATTATCCAGTTCACGCTTCTTCTTTGTACCAAAATATCATAGTTTCCTTGGATGTACCAGGCGGTTGGTGTCATTGTTGACAGTTGATGTGAAGAAAGTGCCTCAGAATCTATGGGTACAAGTGGTGTATGGATTTAGCACATGAAATGGAAAGTTTTGACACAAGTGACTCCGCAACATCCAGATGGCGTCAGTCTTCTAAATATTTGGTGTTGTAAAAAAATTTCGAAATGGTCATGGAGGTATGTTTGCACTGCGCATGGCTAGACATTCATTAACCTCTGTTTAATCTTAAAATATTACTTTAATTTCTTACTTTGGAGAAAATACTTACTTTGAAAGGATAGTAGAGGTCTCAAGCTGTTGCTCTCACCACCGATGACTCGTGACTGGTGCCCATCTCCGGTGTCCGGATGTGTTAAAGTACTGGAGGAGGGTGGATCCACACGCGGTGAAAACTGGATCAGCTAGCAACTCGTTTGTTTCCCCTACTCAAGGGTAAAATACCGAATGGCTGGCCTCTACCATAACGCGACCACCTTCCCAAAAAATCAGAAAGTATGGCCTTAATTTGTGACTTGGGAGAAAAAACTTCCATAGAAAGGAAAGTAGAGGTCTCGAGGTGTTGCTTCAATGGACGCTGCCTCTTGAAAAATGTCTATCTTGGGTTACAGGACGTGTTAAAGTACTTTTTTGGGAAGGTGGTTGCACTATGTTAGAGGTCGGCCATTCAATATTTTACCCTCTAGCCAATAGATTTCACAAGTTTTGGAGAATTTGGTATTAATTTGGTTAATGTGAGGGAAGACTGTTGCACAAAGACATCATCTGTATGTATAATTTCTCGGAGAGTATAGAATATGGTGTGCATAATGCAGTACAGGTGAGGTATATTAGAAATTAAATTTTTTTTTTGTCTATATTTTTATTATCGTCTCATTGAAGGGCTGTAACTAAACATGTGGACCTTCTGCCATGCTAAATACCTGCCTGCCCCCTAGGGATGAACGATAAAACGAAGATGGTAATATCTCAGTATGTTTGTAAATTTCTCAAATTATCTGAACTGTATTGTATTCAATACATTTTTCTATATTGCGTACGAAATCAGGCATTAATAAACTAACTCATGTGGCCAGCTCCTGTATATTTACCCCTTTTTAGTTCTGATGAACACAAAGAGGATACATTATAAAATTTTGTATTTGAAAATACGATTTTCCCATGTTTTAATGTGTGCTTGGAATGTTTCTGATGTTTGTCGTTTCTTACCCTGCACCAGTCCCATGAGAATCGTGTTCAGTACTGCCCCCATTGGAATG
>NC_061108.1:138590030-138615030 GCF_015104395.2 Macrobrachium nipponense
ATTAGGAACAAATCCTTTAAGACAAACAACCCTAAATGTCACCAATTTGACTCTGTAGTGCAATTCAGCAAATCCTAAATAACAGCGCAGCAAAATTAGAGTTCCTTTCTATCCACTGTGCTACAAAATTCTTAAATAAATTCCCATATGTAAATTGGCTAAGAAAGCTCACCTTTAAAAGTAGCTCTGCAACATTGTTTTTGGTGAAATTTCCCAACTTCTTTCCCATACTCACTTACAAAACTACTCTTTGGCACAATTTCAGTGGCTAATAGACATGACAGAACTTACCTCCTTCTCTTTGTTTTCAGCCTCTGAACGTGACAGAGCAATTGCCAACTGTAGCTCCTCCTCCTCTTGTAACTCCTCTTCACTCTTCTTTCCTGGAGCCTAATAAAAAAATAATAAAGATAATGACACACATAATCAAAATTTTTAGAAATATTCTTTACAAAACTAGACACAATGAATCATACAGAAACCTTCAAGGGGTCACAAGTTTGATGAATGACATAGCCTCCTTTTCTGACAGCTTACAACAACTCAATAAAATACATACTCCTTTGTCTATCCTGGGATATGCTTGGGGATGTAAGTTTTACTTCGTTTATTGAAATAACTGGCATGGCGAAGAGGAGAGTTTGAATGCAAAATTGTGCAATTTGTGTGGGCAGTCAGCATGTTTTAATATATGTAAAAAAGAAAAGACTTGCTTTGTTCACTTAGTAAATTTCAGTTATTTTCTTATACATAAATGTTACTCGACTATTAGAAATGACTCACTAAAATTTTTGAGCTGATACTAAAAAGATTTTAATACTTAGATTAAGCTACGGTAGTTACTTCTTTCCTAAAATGAAAGTGGGTAAATCATATACTTTCAGGTTTTTTTGGGTGTAAGGTGAGTGCATCAGCACAGAAAAATCATCTCTCTGAACTGAATATCTTTGATATAGTAAAGAAAAGTCTGTAAAAACAAAACTTTTGGTAGCCCTCAAAAACTTGAAAACATGACTATGCTGTAATAAACACATAAACAGAACATTCCACTTCCCAAGAATAAATTCATTAGAAAGGATTCTGTACTGAACAGATAAAATATATACTTACTGTGAATATGGAATTTTGAAAGTTTTTTGTTAAAACAGCAAGGATGAAGTGGAACAAGATAGATGGCAAAACTACAAATAAATATTTCATCCATGTCTAAGGAATTACCATATTTAAAACTTCTCAAACCTTACCTTTGCAGTTTTGGGGCTACTTGTCTCTTCAGCTTCGGATTTAACAGGGTTAACAGCAGGTCGCTGAGGGCTGCAGGGAAAACAAGCATATTCTGCTACAAATCTAAAGTACTGTACTGTAATTCTACTTAGCAATATGAAATACCTATCTTACAAGGTGATTCAAAGCTATATTCTAGCTTACCCTGGGGTACTGTACCAAGTATATCAAACACATGAAAAATGTATTGCTGTTCACACCTAAAGAACCTAAATTTCATTTGGATAAGCTGCTTCAAAAGTAAAAGAGAAAAAATGTAATTCTTCGAGTTTAAATGTCCCTTAACAAAAAAAATGGCAATTCAATCAGAGGATCTAGCTATACTCAGTATATAATAAAATAACAATGTACATGGAATAATTAGCTTAAAACTAATGTATAAACCTCTACAGCTATATGCTCTGGGCACTGACTAAAAGGCAATAGTATACGAAACAAAAAAATTCACTTGAGCTGCTGAGAAATACAATACACGTTACATATTTCAACTTTCAAACATCTTCCACCACATTATAACACAATTTCTGTGTTAAAAAGACCTGAACACTCTCAAGAGTTGTTACATGATGATAGGTATTATAAAAGTTTAAAGGTTTTAATGTGACTAAAATGCAGAAGAGGCAAGGAATATTAAATCAGGAAGAGTTAAATTTCCAACTCTTATAGGGACAGCTAAGTTCCCAAACACATAAGTACATAGCATACAGTGTGAATTATATACTTCTTCCATTTGTATTTACTGCATACACTTATACAACTCTATTTAGCAACTTGTACTACAGTTCTTCTTTAACGACTATGAAATATCCAAAGCTAGAACCTGGTGAAGTATGAGCATGAACAAAACCTTAACACGCCAAAGACTACGTGGTTTTCTAATACGCACTACAGTGGGACATCAGCACAGGAATATAAAATGTATTACTATGGGGGCAATGCTCAACATATACCAGGGGACATACAATTCTCATGCTTTTTAAATCCACTGATTCCGTGCTGCTGCTACGACTTAACGACACAACACTCTCTAGACACCCACTGAAAAGGTCAATTAACAAAGAACCATAAGATAACTGAAGAAATGGTAACATAGACAACAAGACCAAAATGGTATTGCAACATTGCAAACAAAGACTGCACCACTTGAAATCATGCAGCCTACTGTAGCTCAATGAAAGTTCACATAACAGTGTTAAACAGATAAGAAGAAAGTACAAAATATTCTGTTCAGAAAATGTTTCAAAATAAATGACCTGCCTCTCAGAGACTAACATGGCTTCATAAAGTATATACAGTGGACCCCCGTATTCGCGTTCTCCAGATTCGCGGACTCACACATTCGTGGATTTCTCTCCGGGATGTTTCCCCGCATTATTCACTGAATATTCACAAATTCGCGGTATTTTTCTATGAGAAATATCCACAAATTCCTGTTTTTTTTATCAATTTCATCATAAAATGCACTTTTTGTGATAAAACTATTAAAAAAACCAAGTATGAAAATTTTTAGTGGTTTTTTCTTGAGTTTTAACTAACAAAATAGGCTGTTTTTAGCATTTTTATAGAGTTCCAAAAATTTGCGGGTTCTAACTATTCATTGGGGGGGGGGGGGGTCTAGTACGCATCCCCCGCGAATACGAGGGGGGGGACCACTGTACACAGCAACAGAGCTCCATTCAGTTTATAATGGAAAATACAGTACATTAAAGTAAACATATGGAACAATGGTTACATACATGTCCTACTTCATATAAAGCACAAAAAGTTTGTGTTAACTTCAACCAAAAAATCACCAACAAAATAAAAACAATTTTGTGTCTGTAACAATGCAGCAATGAAATGTGTAATTTTGTTTTTCATGAACAGATTTCATTTCAACAATTCAGAAATTCTTATGCAAGGATCACAAGCATTTCAAACACCATCTATACCAGTATTTGTTCTTCCCACTGTAAGCTAATGCAAATTAATAACCATTTTATTACAGTTACAAACAATTAATTTTAAAAAAAATGGACAAAAATAAATTTCCTAGTACAAACTCATTACTTACAGCATTGAACTGTTTGTCACAAAATGTTCCAAGATAAATGACATTTCCAAAGAAAGAACATCAGCAAACAACTACATACTTGGTAAAATGTCAAGTAGTTACAAAACTGTGATTTACATTTTTCTGACATGCTAAGCATTATTTGGTTTTTGGCAATTAAGTAGCACTTTATATATAATTCCTATCAATAAATGTATGCGAAAAATTTTTTTTCCTTAATTTAATACTTAAAAATTCAGAGATAACAAATACCCAACAAAGCAACAACAGAAAAATATAAATTTTCATAATAAAATTTATTATTTGGATACTTACCTACTGTTAAATTTAGCTATATCTCTCCGCCACTTAGGCGAGTCGGCATTCAACCAAAAATCGAATGGCTGCCCAGATGACTGTCTAGTTTACCTGTTCTTCACCAGGTGTGTTTCAAATGTTTTAGCTCTTGTCAGAATTCTCCTTGACAGCCCACTAAGTTGTGGGGAGGCTGGGTGGGTCTACTTTAACAGTAGGTAAGTATCCAAATAATAAATTTTATTATGAAAATTTATAATATTTGAGATGAATCCTACCTTATGTTAAATTTAGCTGATTCCCACATTAAGAAGAGGATGGTGGGTAGTGCAGCTAGACAAAATTCCGCTCAGCCATTCGAGCTAAAGGTTTCTTGCACAAAACCCAAAACATTCTCACCTGATCTGGAATCCTTGGTGGATTTTACTACCACCAGAAGTTGGATTCCATTCAGGGAGCAATACTCTCATAAATATGCAGCAAAGAGCAGCCTTGCGGAGAAAACTGTTTCGATTCATCCAAAATGAAATGCAAGCTGTATGAGGGACCCCGAATTGTACTTCTACTGCGCCACATCAATCCTATTCTGGAGCAACAAATTGACTTAAAACTTAATGAAGTTACAACTGCTGCTCAAATTATGAATGTTTACCTTCAATAAAGGTAAAAGATATGGAGCTAGTTCTCAAGCACAAGCCTATCCAATACGTCACAGAGGACCTCGTGTTCCTTGACAAAGAAGTTATAAGTTTCTAAAAAACACAAAAGGTTAACTTTGCCTCTTCCAGGTTTAACCTTCATAAATACTTGTTTTGTGGTTTTCTAAAACCACAAAACAAGTTAACTTTGCCTTCAAGTTTAACCATTGGCAAAAACGTTATGTTTCTAAAAATCACAACACAAAAGGTTAACTTTGCCTCTTCCAGGTTTAACCTTCACAAATACATTCTAGGTTTTCTACAACCACAAAACAAAAAATTAACTTTCCCTTCAAACTTAACCAATGGCAAAGACAGCTAGGTTTTCTAAAACCACAAAATAAAAGGTTGATTTTTGCCTCTTGCAGGTTTAACCTTTGACAACGACACCTATGTTTCTTAAAACCACAAAACCAAAGGTTAACTTTGCCTCTTCCAGCATTTACCTTTGACAAAAATGTGATGATAAAAATGCTCTAGGTTTAACCTTTAAATTTAAATGCCCCAACAGGACAGAGAAATTTCCTCTTCCTCCCCACTAAGGAGTTACATTGGAATTCTTACGGGGCACTGTAAAGCTCTAAGGCAGAAAGCTAAAATAGCATTCCCTTTACACCAGCTTAAAGAAGGGCTGACAATAAATTTACTTATTACCCGCTGCTAGAGCTAAATAAAAGGTTTTACAGTAAATTAAGATAAAGTTTAGACCTGCATCTAAACTCCAGAGAGAGACTGATATAGAGATGAATGGGCTTCAATCTCAACACCTTACAGTGCTGGTCCTCAGCAAGATCTAAAAGTACTTGATGCAATACCGAGGAAAGTACGCATGGAACGATAACTTTGGAAGTAGACAGTGAAAAGTCTTATTATCTCTAAACAGAAAACATTGATGTCTACCAGGTTCCAGGTGCTGAAAATACCTCTAGAATGGCACCCTCAGCAATACACAGACCACTGCTTCTGACCCCAGGCCATGGCAGTTTTAAACCAAGGACAGATCCTATGATAACTTGAAAATCTTATTATTGGGAGGAGACATTCTAACATCTCCAAGCTGTTAAGGAGATGCCTAAGTTGATGGAAGTGTATGGAATGGTGTAGTAGAGTTGGTTTCTTCTCAATAGAAGAATGAGACATCTACAGAGATCATTGGAAATTCTGAAAATCATTTGCCCTGAGGCTAAAAGGGCTCTACAGGAGACACTAAGTAATTCTTGAACTTGAAATTGCTCAATAGTATTCATAGTAGATACAAGGGTCAGGCCTATGAGTCTGTATTAGGCCAAATTTAAGGAAACATCCCCTGCTCAAGCCTGAGGGTCATCAAAGAAGTAGTAATCATTTGGATGTCCCTGTTCATCTACATGCTAGTAAGTCTAAATGAGTGCTCCTTAAATCTCCCACCAAGTGCCAAACTTACGGATGTAAAGGCCCTTGTAGGCAGTTTGTTCTTCCTGAATCCCCAATTGCTAAAACATTGTCCTCCAACAGAATGAATGATCAAACCAATCTGTTGTTTCATTTAACTCCAAAGCAGCAAACTTCCCACAAAGACTTAGTTTCTGACCGGGAATAAACCTGCTAAGCATCCTGTTGTCTTTCCACTGCCCTGACATCTAAAAAGTTTTATCAGGTGTAGTGTTGACCATACTATGTTGCATGAAAGTGTAATGACACTAGTTAAACTCTTATTGTGTTGCATAACAGAGGGAAAAGACCAAAACCTGGACTTAGGTTTATGAATAAAATGAACAAATCTTGGTTACAGAGCCCCTCCTATAGTCCTGGAGCCAAAGTTGGTTCTGGATTACTTACAAAGTTAATGAACCTTATTTGTAATTTGTAATTCTTACGCTGAAAATGTACATTAATTGAGCATGATTATCTGAAAATATCTCCAGTGAGGCCATGTTTCCTAATAAGGAAAACCCCTTACCATATAGGAAGTTTCCTTCAGGCCTAAAATTATTCAAGCATGCATAATTAAGTATCATCCCCAATCACTAGATACGAATGGGGATAAAGAAAATTAAAAATATAATGCATAGAAATTGGGCCATAAGCAACAGGTCCTTGGTCTTTGGAATACTGTAGACAGAGTTGGCAAACTTGAATCACTGATTCAGTAGAAGTGTCTTGCTCCTAAAGTCGACACTATCCACCAATGGGTAACAAGTCCCTGACATAACTTATAGAGGGCTGCACACTAACCCAAACAAAGTGCATAGAACAGCAATACCTCCTTGTAAAAACATCTTGAAGGAACTTGCATGACTGTGGATGTATTGGTAAGTGGAATACATTCTGTATGTGTACCACAAGTCTGACCATTCTTTGGAAAGGCACTAAAACCATGCTTAGAAAACCAACAAGTATGTGGGCAGACACTTCCTGTTATTCAGTCTCCAAACATCCAAGAATATTTCCAATTACTTATGGAGCTCATCCTAAAGAATTACCCTTGGACCATCATGCCCTCTATATACAATCTCCTATTAAAAAGAGACTTATGAGATTTCTGCAGAAGACAATGGAAGCTATAAGAGGGAGATTAAACAAGTGGATGACAACCAAAAAGAATCACAACTGCCCTTCACCATCTCCACCATGTAACGTACTGGTCCAAAAGTCTCTCCATGCATGTTAGGAGGTTGCAACTGTCCATATTGCAGAACCTGAGTCTGCACTTATCCCCGGAAGGTATAAAACAAGACTAATAATAGATAATCCCTTATTGGCTAAAACGGAGCTGCATAATCAGACAGGAAGCGAAAGTTTTCTCACTTCTTCCAAACCAAGTGAGTACAAGCATGAGGACATTACCCTGCAGCATCAGAAATGAGTTACTTGTCTTCCTTGCTAAAAACTCCCGCAGGCGACAAACCCTAAAGCTGGCTTCACAAAATTGCTGTGTTGGTTCTCCACCTCACTCTAAGCAGTTGCAGAGACGAGACAACGTAGCTAAGTAAAAGGTAATAACTCAAGAAGCTAGACTGAAACTCCATCAGCATGTCTGTCAGTCTCGAGTTCCTTTCCCCACAGGAAAGAGAAAGAAAGTGAACCTCCTACTACAAACAGTTAAAGGACCAATAGCGTTTGTACAGCAACAGGAGGTCTTCGGCTCTCCGCGACTTTAAAAGACACAAGACAATAAGCCAAAGCAGACCCAAAGGGAGATTTGTGCGTCCGAGGACGAGAAAAGTTACGAAATGCTCTCTACTAGGAGAAAGCATTGGTTCTCTTCTCCAAAATTTAGAGGGCGCCGAGATACGCTAAGACAATTAGACATATTCTCCAAGTGGCCTCTTTCCTCAACAAAATGAGGATACAGCAAGGCGTAATGTTGCAACAAATGCCAACCAGCCCGAATGAGCTCCTCCAACTCCAATCAAACTCTTCTTCTGCCAGCGGGCGACGGGAAGAGACAGCTGCCGACAGGAGGTAAACAAAAGAGCTTAAAGGATTGCTCTTTCTCTGCAACCCTTGGCGACAAAAAGCGACAGTTGTCGATAAGAGGTGATACTACCCGAGTGCTGTATCGCGTCCACTATGACTCAATGAGAGGACGACAGTTTAAGAGACTTAGGACTCGGCCAAGTCCGCATGAGTCAACTGCGTCCACACAAGTCGACTGAGGGAAAGAAAACAAGGCGCCAGAAGTGGGAGGCGGTGGGAGAGGAGTTACAACGACTCTCCCGCCTCGTCCGAAAGCGAACGTACATACTTGAAAGCATCCCTATATGAAACTTCGTTAGAAAGCTCTGAAGCTAGAATAATATCAAACTTTTGAAGAACTTTAGATATTACAGAGAGTGTAGACTTGAAAGAGAAACATTAAACGAGGCAGTAGTAAGAGATCTGCCAATAGCTGAAGAGAAAGCAGGCAAAGAACGAACACAAGCATTGGGAAGAAAAGGAATATGCTAGCAGACGAGAATTTAGAATAACCATAACATGAGAGATAAACAGTCGACTGAGTCGACATATCTAAATGTGTAAAACTCGCTACAGATACATTATAATCTCAATAAAATGTCTATGCCTATATCATATATTAGGCTATATATTATTCAACCTATGCATGCTAACACCTCAAACTAGGTGTTGAAGACGACAAAATGCGCATATGGATGGAGGGAGCATTAATGCTTACTGAAGTGGTCCTTTGTGAACGCACTTTAACGGTCCTTAGGCGATCGCTTTAACAGTCCTTGGCAAACGCTTTAAACGATATTCAGACCATGAAAAGGGCGAAGTAGGTATTGGAGGGCACAGAAACCCATCATCCAGAGAACCGACCCGGTTCCCTGGCAGCGGATACTACCAACTGTCGCAGGGCAGTCCTAGGCTCAGGCTACGTACAGACGAGGGCACCAACACCTTATTTCTAACAGGAAACGCAAAAAAAGAGCGCACACTATGGAGGGATTCGGAATGTTCCTGTCATAACTGAGTTTAACTTTCATTAGAACTAAAATTGGGTTAATGTTATGTTCTAACTTCTAGTTAGGCTTTTCCTGAACCGAATGGGGAGCAGAAGGCGGAGCTACACAGGAAATCAATACTAGGCTACCAAAATGCCTAGTCTGAGTAAGCCTGACAGGTTGAAGTCCCGATCTAACTAATTGCTTTCGCAATCTATTAGTTTCCTGTCTTGCCTATATCTGAAATATTCAGGCATAAATTTTTCAGAACAATTCCCTACATTCTTCACATCTAGTAGTTCCAAGATCACAATCTCTACCCTTGCAAGTACAAACGAATGTTGCTCAACTTCCAATTTCAACATCCTGGTTATTCCTGCATAGCCTGATGTTATTGGTTTGCTTCTAGTGGAAGATATCCTAGGAAAATGAAATTACAATATCGTAAACAGGTGTACAGCAGCCAAACTTCAAAGAATACCAACAATCGCCTAACCACAATGGCAGCAAGGAGAATTCTGACAAGAGCTAAAACATTCGAAACACACCTGGTGGAGAACAGGTAAAATAGACAGTCATCCAGGCAGCCATTCGATTTTTTGTTTGAATGCCGACTCTCCTAATTGGCGGGGATATATAGCTAAATTTAACAGTAGGTAAGATTCATCTCAAATAATAAGATTATCTTCTAAGGAACATCAAACGAATTAAACAAATGACGAGCACCTATTACAGTAAACCTTTTGAGTGAAAAAATTACGAACTTGACTTGCCTTAGTAAGTAAATCCTTAAAACATAAAACATCTTGTACACTTACTTATTTATGTCATCAAAACATGATTCACAGACTCGAACTTCTCGCTCAATTCCAAACTTCGGAATGGTGGAGTACTTGCTCGAACAATCACCACAAAAGACTTGGCCGCAAGCACGACAATGATGCTGGAAAATGATGAGAAAACTTAAAAAACAGTATATTACATAAACTGAAGTATAAAAGAAAGGTTTTCCTTACTAATTCTCTGGGTTTTAAAATAAAAAAATAAAATCCAAAAAATTGTCCTATAAAAATCTAGATACAAAAATAGTTTTATAAAAGGTAAGACCAATAAAGTTAAATAGCTATAAAATGTTATATAAGACTCCTTATTAATAGTACAAAGTTTTGGGGTCTAGTAATCTTAGGTTCCTTTTTTTGTATGAGAGAATACATCCCCATAATTTTAAACTACAAAAGCTTGACACTGCTACTAAATTTCCCACCACAACCCCGAAATAACATTTCTGGTTAAGCCTACATACCTTGCGCCGTATCATTGTAAACTGGGAACGACAGCGGTGACAGCATTCGCCATCTGCCCAATCAGGGGCTCGGTCAGCAGTAAACATAGCATCGCTCTCACTGACAGTTGGCATGTGAAACCCCTCAGCTTTCAAAATATTTACAGTATCCTGAAAAAAAGTACATACTACTGTAATGACATTTTATTTTAGGAATCAAATCAAACATTTATAAAAAGACCCTTCCTTCTGCACTAATTCATCAACAACAGGCAGTAACTATATAGGTACTGTAAAACAGTGTATCAGATTTTATAATCCTTCAAATCGACAGCAAAGAAAATGAATACAATTAATAAGTATATTGTAATAAAGTTTTCTTCAAATATACACCCTATTAGCTACCAGTATGTTTTTCCATGCTCAAAAATTTATCACAACAAACCTACAGTTAAAATATATTTAGACACCTGACAATATTCAGTCTTACACAGGAATGGTGACAGAATGCTTCTTCATGTTGACTAAACTAATTCATGTGTGCAAATTCACATCATTGCAGTGGTTATACAGTACCTTGTACTTATTATTCACGAACCCCTTGCCTATTCATTAAAATAATGTTGAGAATGCAAAGTCAGAACTTTTCCACAAAAAGAGGAAACTTCCTATGGAGAGGTCAGTTACTTAGAACTTTCAGAATCTATGAAGTTTATCAGCAAAGTATTCTGACTATTTATTACAAGGGTATGATATCACCAAATAATAGTCTTGACAATAAGAAGTAATATGGTACTTTGGTCACCTTGGCTTTACAACAATGATTAATATAATGGATAATGAAATGACAAAACTCCCAATCTACACATTTTCTGCAAAAAGAATGCTTTCATTATCACTTCAAGTTTATTCACCTGTGTTATCGATAATATAAATGTTGTAGCACAGTAAGTTCACTCTCACATATGATATAGCTGTCAAGAAACAAGACCAACACTTACAATGTGCAAAGAATGGAATTTCCACTAGAATAAAACCTGAACAACATAATTATGTTTAACAAAACTAACCATAAACACAACAAAACTTTTAACTACAAACTTTTGAGCAACATACATCTGTTCCAAATTTGGTGGTAAAAGGTCAATCACTACATAACTACAAGAGGAACAGGATGACTATTCTAACAGGAGGCACAAATCAAACTAACTAGGCAATGTAAGGTCTCTGGTGAAGCCCCTCATGCTCACATTTGACCATCAACTTCAAGCTCATACTATACTACTTCCATACAAAATGATAATGGACAGAAAATAATATGAATAAACTTTTATCATTGCCAGCAAACAAATGCATTTGAATAATTAAAAGTGAATGTAGTAGTATTACATTGTTCTGCATATCAATTATAAGGAATCTAACACTGAACAGTTTACACATGGACTTCAAATCACAATTATAATCTTAAATAAACTACATCCACTACTGGAAATGACTGCGAACATAAACATTAAATCAAAAGAAAAATAACCAAACCATATTTACAATAATCACAAACAAGTCACTAGCAAACTGCACTGAAAAGATGCAAGAGATACACTAACAGTGTCAAGAACAACTGGAACGCCTAATACTCACTTAGCATTTGTTGGGCTTCATTACCATTCTCACATGCTGTACAAAGCTTTCCACTGGCCCAATTTGTGCAAGTAATTTTTAATCATATTTTCAATTATTATTATTACTACATTATTACACAATACATTAGTAAGGAACACTGGTACAAAAACATAGTTATACCTTTAAACAATAAAAAAATTTAAAAATCGAGACCTGTCATCATACCTACAATATACGTACTCTGACTCCTATACGAGGTGCCTCCTCCTAATAACTAGACTGAATTCTAATCTATTTCATGGTTTTTGTAAACTAGTATTAATTAAAAAGACTTCTACAAACATAATTATGAAAGCTTTCAATTTGCTATACCACATATGAAAAATGTGACTACTTTCACAGGGAGGGACTAACCAAGTTTAAAAACATTGAGTGATAATGAAGTTCTTTTATACAACCCAGAACCTCTATAATGGATGCATGATTTTCATAAACCTTTGCTTGGATTTACAAAAGCATAATATTCCTTCAAAGCTGCAATTTAAAGTACTGTCAGTAATGGGTCTCAGTGACACTGGGTCATTTTTTATACATACCCACTACTTACATAATTCCCACCTCTGAACCCAACCATGGATCGAGGGAGTGCATGCACACACATGAGATTGTTTGTTACACTGAATGAACAGTCTGAGCAATTCATTAACCATTATGTTATGCTATTCTAAGAAATGGATTAGCAAGAAAAAAATCTGGTCTGCTAGAAACACAACAAACTCACCTGAACAGCCCTATACTTAGGCTCATTACGGAAAGCGTACACCCAAGTAGCAAGCAACATCAAAATTTTCTTCCGCACTTCTTCATTGGGATTGGTTCTTAGAATATCGTGTACCTGCTCCATTACGGCTCGGATTGCTACTTGTTCGTGAACAGATTGCCCACAGTTTTTCACTACTGACTCAAATACTTGCAGTGCTAAGAGTACAACATTAGGATTTGTGTCTTTGAGTCGGTTAACAAGTGACTGGACTGCTGCTTTTGGACTGTGAAGAGAAAGAAAATTCAGTGAAAGCTAAATAATTCCTTCTAGAATATAATATGGAATACACAGAAAGGTAACCACAAAATATTTACTGAAAGTATATATGATTGTAACTACTATAAAATTAACAACACAACAAAATTAATTTAGAATGTTACAAATATTTTCAAAATGGTGAGAAAAATGTGGCACTTAAATGAAAATGTCCCTTTACAATAAATCAGAAAAGCAAGGAACATAAAACAAACAGGTGATTCTCTTTGCTGTACAGTAGTGAAAAAATATCAGTCACATACTTGTGACTTACGCTTTCTGCATTTACCACGAACTGTAAGGAAACAAAATGTTAAAACTTTATAATAAAGATATAATAAAGACATAATAAAGATATCTATAACATTTTCCTGTATTATACCTCATATCTTTCAAGTATACCTTCAGAAATGCACATTTTTTGTAAATACTGTTCACCAACAGACACCTTTTTTGTATCCCTAACAACGTCAGCCTTACAGGACTCTATCTCTCGGATACAAAAGGAAAGCCGATTAAATATCTACCAAGACAGAGACTGAATTCTCTAAGGAGAGAGGTAAACCTAATTTTTTAATCGTTCCTGTATAAAGCATTGGTCTACAATGATCACCTATGTACTTCCCTATTCCCTTGCAGCGCTGGTGTTATTTCCTAAATTCAAGCAGTTTTGTATTTATTATAGAATCTCTCATTTCATCCTTAGATCAACTTGTGCTCTCATTAGCCTTGCATTTTGCATATCATGGTGTCCTGTAATAAGACTGAATTCACACACTGTTCTATATGGAAGAGTACCACCAAGAAATAAATAGGGCTTTCCTGATTTTAATAAATGTTTCTGTTATAAGGATGTCAAAATAAAGCTGCAAATCTGTGCCATAGTTAACTAGTTCCCTACAAATATATCCCATGCTGCACATAATCATAATTCCCATGAACATACTTCAAGACTAAGAAAGTAATCATTCAATCCACAATTATAACCATTACTCTACTGCTATGGAACTGTAGAGAGATCCTTTAATTATAATTTCTCATACAGTCCAATTTAGCACCAAAAAGAGAACTTACTTTACATCTCCCTGACGGATAAGATCCACTATGTGCAAGGTTGAATCCCAGTCAATGTCAAGTAGTAATGGACTTGTGGCCTTTTCTGGAAAGAAATCAGTAAAATTATATCAGAGGCCATGAATAATGTAGGTTAATTTTAGTGTTAGTAAAATAAAGCAGGCAAATAATTAGAAAAATACTTTGGCTTAGTCATCCTCTTCAAAATCAAAACATAAAATAACTGTTTATCCACATACAAATAGTAGTCCCTTTCACTGATAAAAATATCTGGCTAACTAAAGCAGATTAGTGGGACTAAGAAAAAGAGGAATTAACTGTAGGCAGCTGTACCCACAGAAATTTAAGGATTCAGGAAAAAATATGTTAACTGTGTGCAATGCTAAGAGAAGGACAGGTTGTCCCCTTGCCAGTCAGAACCTCGTGTGCAAGGTTAGGTCTGGATGCATACTTGTATCCTACATTACTTTTCATGATTCAGGCACTATAAGAAAGGGTAGGTTTGGAGAGGACACTGGTAAGAGATGATCCAGCTGTAGGTTAGGTTAGGATGCACCTAGGCATATTTTACTGTATGGCTCGTAGCATTCTAGGCCAGAGTAGATAGGCAGGTCCAGGCAGTCAGAAAGGAAACATGAGCCCAATGTTGCATTTGGTTAGGGGAAAGTGAGGTTAGGATGCATCCCTGTAATTGGTCTCGTCACAACTTTGTCAATTTTTCTGACTAATTTTCATATCTTGTAAATAAAAAGTGTATTTTTTCATATAATTTTCTTGTGATTTTTGCATATGAGACCAGTTCATGATACTGTAATTCACTTCTTGGATTTTGGTTTTCCCTTTCTTAAAAAACCTGGTTTCCCACCGGAGTTTCCCATAATTTTCATACAGAAGTGGATGGGAAAACACAAAAATTAGTGGTTTTTACTGAATAATAGTTAGAAATGCATTAAATATGATAGTCAAAAAATGTATGGTTCATTTATTCAATGAGAAATTAAGGGCATTATATAATCAATAAAATGACCTTAAAGTACTATATACCTTGTGCGTTTTCATGTATCATACTCCCCATCATCTTTTTCATGCACACACATACATCACATACATATATAAATGAGTTTCTTATTTCAATGGATTACTTTTATTTTTGCATATGTATTACTATTTCTAATTTCTAACTTTTTTCTATGCTAAAAGGTTTATTTTCGTTGTCTACTTTCATCTGCATTAAACCATGAAACAAGAGTTATACAAGTGAAAATAGGGCCAAAACCAAGGCTAACTTCATCATGTAACATATGTAGTACTGTGCTTAGTCTTGGCAAATACATTTATAAAAATAAGGAGAATTATTTGTTGAACTTTAATGAACTCTGGAAAATCCTGAAAAGGCTGTAATTAACTTCTAAATTAAACTAACAGGACATCATAATAAAATTTGCTTCCTTAATGATCATACAATAAATGTTATTATACGCACGTACACTAGGATTAATCATACCATCAAAAGTAGTATGTGTTCTTTACTCATTTCTGGCGAGATATTTATGGGTTTCTTGTGAAAAAAAATAAGCTGAATGCATTATCCTAGCCTATCAGTAAGGTTGCTAAGAAGTTGTGAGACATTTGGTAAATGTGCAGAATATTCTATCTGCACACACGTCATTCTGTTATGCAAGATATCACAATGCAAAAAATGCACAAGCAGCTACAGGCTACAGTGTCACATTGTGGATGACAGGTGAGCGGGGGGGGGGGTTGGACTCAGGAGGGTTAAGCCTTCTGTCCAGGTCAGGGCATGACACTGTCAGTTAATGGGTAAACCTGAAGAATACCTGTGCCCCGCTAGTTTGGTAACTACTAGTTTACATGCAAGATGGGCACTGTGTTTATGACCAGTCCCTTGGAGATGAACATAAAATCATAAACAAAGAACAGTAAATATGATAAAAGTAAGCAAAAGATAGTAAATATCATAAAACAGTATATAGGTATATGATAATGGTTAAGTGATAAACATAAAAGACTGTAAATAATCATAAAGAAAAAGAGTAAATCTCATACACGTAAACAAAAGAAGGTAAATATGAACTTAAACAAAAGGTGATACCTAAATATTCTGGTCATTGATGGGCCGCAACAAGTAACTTACAATTTTACCAGTTAGCCTAAGGAGGTTAAGGTTAGGTTAAGGGTATACGTTAGGTTGCGACATACCCATGTTGAAATATGAATTTAATCTTATATAAAGCTGGCCTTGACCAGTTTAAATAGTGTGTGCAACTCTTCATTACTTTTACTGGGCATTTTTTATTAAGACGTACCCTAGGCTAGAACATAGGCTAGCCTAAATTGGAAACTTTATCCTACCTCGTACCTACCTACCTAGCCTATGTCTTCTTGGACAATGTAGGCATATCTTTTAAGAGTTGTTATAATACATAGAATTACTTGAATTATGGCATGAGACAATTTTATCATCCATGGTACAATCATTTCGTAATACCTGTAGTCTGTTAGCTTCAATAGGTAATCAGGACAACCCCCATAATAGAATAGCCTTCCTATGCCCCAAATCAAACCACAGAAAAGCAAAAATGGTTTACATCTGGCCATGCCTATCAGGACTGCCCTCAAGATTAGGGTACCCTTATCTTGACGTCAATAGGTTGGCCCTAGGGCACCCCATTCACAAAAACAGGTTTTTACGCCAAGTGACATTGAATGACAATTCACTACAGGGAATAATATCCCTTTCCATACCTTTTAAGGCCAATTCACTTGATTTATGTACTCACCGAGTAATAAATTGATCTCCGACGACATCGTTCACGGTAATTTTTTCGTTTAATAATTATTTTAAAGTCGACAATTGTCCAGTTTTAACAATAAGACGATATCATTCACTATTGAGTCATAAGACTGCCCGAAAACAAATGTCAACATTCAACAAATGAAGTTCGTTCGGTGGTGCTTCTCGTATTTCGTTCGATTTCCTTGGTTCCATATTAATATTATGTAATAAACGTTAAACTAAAGCTATTTTTTCTTAAAATAAATCATATGAAAACATTATCAAATAACATTTAAGAAAATATTATTAATCAAAACATCTCCGAAATTAGAAACATGACTAAGTACGTTTTCTATTTTCAGCTGGCATATTTCACGGGTAACTACTTTCTAGTGTAAGGACAACGCTAATACGTAGATTGTTCCTAACTGTTAGTCTTTAGAAATATTATTAAATCAAACTATGTCCGATGTTCGAAATATGAATAACCACGCTTTTTAGACATATTTTGAGAGTAATTAATATATATTATCTAACGTTTAAGAATCGTTACCTTCAGATAACACAAAAAAATAAATCACTTACAGTAGTAAAATGAACGTGAACATATTTTGTTGTCATACTTAACAACGTGCGCCCTCCAGATCTATATTTTTTTAGTTTATGAGGGACAATTAAAAGAGAAAAAAATATAAAACTTTCTTGTTATTTTTCGTGTGTCAATGGCATGCATGAAAACTGATATGAATATTATATGGAAATAGCTTTTTTTCTTGATTTACATAATCTCCTGCCTCTGTGAGTTGTTCTTATAACTGGGTGGTTACAACGTAAGTATATTCTCTCTATCGTTAAGACTTATATGTGGAACTATAAAGAAAGGTAATAACCAACGACCGAGCAGTATCACAATAAGTATGGTGAGTTTATTATGTATCTATATATGAAGATGAGACCAAGATATAATACACCAATGACAAATTTGTCATTTCTGTCGAAATCACAAAAAGTTTCAAGCTGGTGTGACCTAATTGTGGAATGACCTTTCTAATCCTGTGGGTGAATCGTTGGAACTTTAGATGTTCAAACGTGGTACAAACGATTTAATTCACTTATTATTCTTTTATTTTGGATGATTATATTATGTATTATATGATTATATTATTAAGATATATTATTATTATTATTATTATTATTATTATTATTATTATTATTATTATTATTACCTGTGAGCAGCCTATTGTTACTAATTTTACTTTTTTTATTTCGTCATGTCTTATTTGTTTGGGTAAATTACTGCCACCCTCTCAGCTTCCTTGTCTGTACAGGGTTAAATTTTTCTTATTGGGGCTAATAATAATAATATAATAATAATAATAATAATAATAATAATAATAATAATAATAATAATCAATAATGAGATCAACAACGGAATGTGCTTTCGTCGTACCCAAGTCGTTAATGTAATAAGAAGGAAGTAAAACATGTGACACATTTAGGCTACATAGACTCACCTCCTCCCCCCCCCTCCTCCTCCCCCCCCCCTCCTCCTCCTCCCCTCCCCTCTCCTCCTCCTCTCTTCCTCCTCCTCCTCCTCCTCGTACCCCCCCCCCCCTCCTCCCCCCTCCCCCCGCCCCCTCCCCCCCCCCCCCCCCCCTCCCCTCCCCCCCTCTTCTTCTTCTTCTTCTTCTTCTTCTTCTTTACTTCTTCTCTTTCTCTTCTTCTAATGTTCTAAGATCGACTCATCTATTACGAAACCTATAAATGATACAAAAGGCAAATGCCAACAGCTAACATTGGTCCACAGAACAGTCTCATTCACTTGTTTTCTAACTTTCTGCTAACCTTGCTAATAGAGTTCTTATAGCTGTCCAGTATTTCAGATATTCCCGTGGAGGTCTTTAGCAATCATTAAATGCAAACGATGGGCCAGATGCAATAAGGGTATATGTATATATATATATATATATATATATATATACTATATATAATATATATATATATATATATCTAATAAAAGGAGCCCATAAAAACACCAAAATGTAGAGAGAAAAGTACTATATTTCAGAGACTGCTGTCTCTCTCTTCAGGTATATGAATAAGAAAAGTTTACAGAAAAGGTGGTATTTATACCAAGAGATCCGTCCACGAGTAAGCCAATTTAGGTCACCCCCGCTGATAATCTTCCTTTAATCTTCTTAAGCGTTGGTTGAATGAAAGCTTGGTCGACGACATCTGAAACCCACGCCCCTTTTGAGATGTTCATTACCTGCTTCTCTTTTATTAAGGCCGATTCCATCATTTGACTCTTGTACCGGCAGTTGCTGCTATAAATTACACGTGACAAATTCCAGTTTATTCTATGGTTATAGTTCATTTATATGGTTGAAAATAGCCGAGTTCTGTTGTCCATACCTAACTGACCGTTTGTGTTGTATTAATCTCTGGGGAAGTGATTTACCTGTAAATCCGATGTAAGATTGGTCACAGTCTTGGCAAGGGATCTCATAGACCCCAGAGTCCTTGGGAGATGTCTTTTGTTGGACGTTAATCAGGGATTTGGGTAGGTAATGCAAAAGGGGTTGGATTTCCCAAGGGTGTGGTTATTCTCTTAATCGTCTCCAGGTGAGGAATTTTTATTTTATTGTTGGTGTGTCTCTGGTCTTGTCTTTAGGGGGTCGGTAGAAAATTACGTTTGCTTTTTGAATTGCTTTCTCAATTATATGGTCAGGATACTTTAAAGACGAAAGTTGTTTGCGAATTAGTTCAAATTCTTTTTCCAGGAAATCTGGGAACAAATTCGTAAAGGCTCTTAAGAATAGGTTGCTAGCTACACCTATCTTGATAGTAATGTCGTGATAGCTAAAGTAGTGAATATATGAAAGTGAGAACGTTGGTTTTCTGTATATGGTAAATTTGTATTCTGTCGTGTCTCTGATTATTAAAACATCAAGAAAAGAATTTTGTTTTCTGTTTCCCATTCAACTTTAAATTTGATGCTGGGCACTAATGCGTTTAATTTTGAGAGGAATTCATTAAAATTACCCTACCTATTATCCCAAAATGTTAGAATATCATCCACGTATCTCATCCACAGCATTGTGTGGGTTTTATTGCATTTATTACTGTAGTTTCAAAGTATTCCATGTACAGATTGGCTAAACAGGACTTAAAGGACTACCCATACTACACCCGAATTTTTGCTTGTAGAATAATTCCCCGAATGAAAATATGTTATTAGATGCACATAATTCAACTAACTTTATTATTTTGTCAAGCGCCAATGGGAAATGATCTGAATAGGGGGTGGGGATAATTTTTTCCCTTAAAAACTGAAGAACGTCCTGTACTGGTACTTTTGTGAATAGGGAGTCTTCGTCAAGGCTTAAGAGTTTTATGTTGTGAAGTGGTATATTTTTGTCACAAATTCAGAAAAGCACATATACCACTTCACAACATAAAACTCTTAAGCCTTGACGTAGACTCCCTATTCACAAAAGTACCAGTACAGGACGTTCTTCAGTTTTTAAGGGAAAAATTATCCCCCTATTCAGATCATTTCCCATTGGCGCTTGACAAAATAATAAAGTTAGTTGAATTATGTGCATCTAATAACATATTTTTCATTCGGGGAATCATTCTACAAGCAAAAATTCGGGTGGTATTGTCAATGGGTAAGTCCGTTTAAGTCGCTGTTTTTAGCCAATCTGTACATGGAATACTTTGAAACTACAGTAATAAATGCAATAAAACCCAAAAACATGCTGTGGATGAGATACGTGGATGATATTCTAACATTTTGGGATAATAGGTGGGGTGATTTTAATGAATTCCTCTCAAAATTAAATGCATTAGTGCCCAGCATCAAATTTAAAGTTGAATGGGAAACAGACAACAAAATTCTTTTTCTTGATGTTTTAATAATCAGAGACACGACAGAATACAAATTTACCATATACAGAAAACCAACGTTCTCACTTTCATATATTCACTACTTTAGCTATCACGACATTACTATCAAGATAGGTGTAGCTAGCAACCTATTCTTAAGAGCCTTACGAATTTGTTCCCCAGATTTCCTGGAAAAAGAATTTGAACTAATTCGCAAACAACTTTCGTCTTTAAAGTATCCTGACCATATAATTGAGAAAGCAATTCAAAAAGCAAACGTAATTTTCTACCGACCCCCTAAAGACAAGAACAGAGACACACCCAACAATAAAATAAAAATTCCTCACCTGGAGACGATTAAGAGAATAACCCACACCCTTGGGAAATCCAACCCTTTTGCATTTACCTACCCAAATCCCTGATTAACGTCCAACAAAAGACATCTCCCAAGGACTCTGGGGTCTATGAGATCCCTTGCCAAGACTGTGACCAATCTTACATCGGATTTACAGGTAAATCACTTCCCCAGAGATTAATACAACACAAACGGTCAGTTAGGTATGGACAACAGAACTCGGCTATTTTCAACCATATAAATGAACATAACCATAGAATAAACTGGAATTTGTCACGTGTAATTTATAGCAGCAACTGCCGGTACAAGAGTCAAATGATGGAATCGGCATTAATAAAAGAGAAGCAGGTAATGAATATCTCAAAAGGGGCGTGGGTTTCAGATGTCGTCGACCAAGCTTTCATTCAACCAACGCTTAAGAAGATTAAAGGAAGATTATCAGCGTGACCTAAATTGGCTTACTTGTGGACGGATCTCTTGGTATAAATACCACCTTTTCTGTAAACTTTTCTCATTCATATACCTGAAGAGAGAGACAGCAGTCTCTGAAATATAGTACTTTTCTCTCTACATTTTGGTGTTTTTATGGGCTCCTTTTATTAGATGGAATTCTGTTGTTACAGAACATTTTTACCAGTCACATATATATATATATATATATATATATATTATATTATATATATATATATGATATATATATAATATATATATATATAACCTCTTTATAGCCTCCAATGAAGGGCAAAGGAAAACAAATAGACTTTTCCTTCTTCGTCTCAGCTTAATCCCTAATTGGGGTCACTTTTTAATGAAAATCCAGCTGTTTCTAGAAGAAGAATAAGTGAGCATTCTATATCACCTTCTTCGAAAATATGTTGATCACGCCTACAAATAATAATAATAATAATAATATAATAATAATAAAACTAGAGGCTGAAGTAGTTTCCGGGCCTCATGCAGAAGAGTGTGATCCTAGAACGGCACACATAGTAAGAAAAGTGATGGACTCCTAAGGAGGCAGGATGCAACCCGGAACCACACACTATAAATACCACCCAGTCGAATTGGAGGACTGTGATAGAGCAAAAAAAAAAAAAAAAAAAAAACCCCCCCCCCCAAAAAAAAAAAAAAAAAAAAAAAAACAAAAAAAAAAAAAAAAAAAAAAAAAAAAAAAAAAAATAAAAAAAAAAAAAAAAAAAAAAAAATAATAATAATAATAATAACGTTGTTTCAGGCCCTAACTGTGGCCCATTTTCAAGAAATATGTAGGTTGTCAGCCTGGGTCAAGGCCCAGCAGTCCTCTGGAACTTCTTGTTGAGCTGCCTTTAATGCGATGGCTGTTCTGGTTTCCTTGAGAGTTGCTAATCCCCTCTTGTCGCTCTGATATCCTGAGCTGATGGTCAATGGGATTAACCCTTGTGGAAAGGGAGTGGTCACCAAAAGTCTAATTCTGTTGGGCAGAAAACCTAATCTCCAGGTCAGCAGGGTCAATCTTAGCTTCTTTTAATATCAAGCTCGGCTTATGGGATCTTCTGAGGTAAAACCTTTGTTTCCTTCTATTACTTTAATCTCTCTGATGTGTGCTCCTTCTACTACCCTCCGATGACTGATTTTATTGTTTTTGTATATAAGTCTACTGATTTTAAAATCCATCCTATGGTCATTTTCCCAGCAATGCCTAGCTATAGCACTCCCCTGAGAGTTAAGCTGTACTGCCCTTCTGTGTTCTTGCATTCTAGTCCTTATATTACCCTACCTGATTCCCCCAACATATTTGTCTAAATGACCTACCTATGGGACTAACTTCGTCTTAAATCCGGAGGCCCTTGCCTGGGCAATTGGCCATATTTTGGGTCCGCCTTCTCTAAGAGAGTCAGGATACTCAACACAGGTGGGATGGAGTCTCTCCTACATGACTGCCTTCAGCGGGAAGCCCCTGGGGTGCCCACCTTCCAGATGGAAGGACCTCCTCCTTCGGGGGCTGCCTTTCCCAGGGGACACTTGGGGCACAAACAAGGGCTAAGAGATTCCGCCCAAAGGGTTGCCCTCTTCATGAAGATTTTTCTTCCCTGTAGGGCATCTCTTCGGTCTGGTAAAAGCCCTATATACCTCCCTTTGCGTAGAGGGCAGCAGCCATGGAGGAGAGCTAGGGCATTCCAGCAACGCCATCTTCGAGATGGCGTTGATTCCAGGCAGGGACAGGGGCACCCTGACTCACTGTATTGTGACAAGAAATATGAAAATGCACAATTATATAAATGAGCAAAAGGGTATTGTTTAAAAATACAAGGAATGATTCGAAATGGAATGCGGCTTCTTACTTATATACTCGTGTGTATGTGTGTAGTATATTTATGTATGTATGTATGTATGTATGTATAGCTTCATCCTGACTATATATAGCTGGAGGAGTCGTACATTTTGCCCTGAGATTTATTTCCAGTGTCAGCGACGCAACAGATTATTTTTCCAGCTCAGGGCCGCCTCCCCTTCAAGGGAGCGATTCCGGAAAGCAATATTTTCCAGATTATACGGAAATGCTTTACACAAAAAGTGCCGTTGCGAGACTTTCGCCCCTATTCATTTCCGAGTGCCCGACCGTATAAAGGGGATGATGAGAGCAGATGAAATATCGAAGGAAAAAATTGAAGAAAAAAAAATAGAAAAAAAGAGAGATAAAGTTGGGGAAGACGAATGAGGGGGTTTAGGATAAAGGAAGGAGAAATGGAGTGGAAGGGATTATTATTATGTTAAGAAGAAGGGAAAAAAAGGAACACAGAAGAGGAAATGAAAAAAAGATAAAGTTGCGGAAAACGAATGAGGAAGTTCAGGATAAAGAAAGAAGTGGAGTGGAAGGGATTATGATTATGTTAAGAAGAAGGGATAAAAATTGAACACAGAGGAGGCAATGTAAAAGGAACAGATAAAAGAAAAGGCGATGGTAAGGAATGACGTCATATCTGTGGAACAGAATTTGTGGGGACGGGAATTTGGTTAATGCTGAGAAAAGGATTAGTTGGAATTAAGAGGATACCAATGACGACTGGAATGGACTGGAATATATAACATTTAGGCCAAAGGTCAAGCGCTGGGACCTGTGAGGCCATTCAGCGCTGAAACAAAAAACTGGCAGTAAGAAGGTTTTAAAGATTAGCCAGGAGGAATACTTAGCAGTTGGAGTACGATATAATTGTTAGGAGAAAGTGGGAAGTAAGAGAATATGAACGGAGGTACGGTAAAAGAAATGGAAGGGCACGCAGCTAGGGGCCCGAAGGGACGCTGTAAAGAACCTCAAGTAATGCCCACAGTCACTGCGTGAGGTGCACTGACGGCACTATACCCTCTACAGAGTGGGTAAACGACTGAAAATAGACAACAGATAAAGAATATAGGAAAGTGGAGGAGGAGGAGGAGGAGGAGGAGGAGGAGAGGAGGAGGAGGAGGAGAGAAAATAAGGACGAGAAACCAGGAATAAAAAAGAAATAAACATCATATGGAAAACAGAATCGTCTTTAGATCAATATTACCGTCGAGCAAAGAAAATTTTCCTTTTTATCAATTTTATCGGTAAATTTGGCTGTCCCCCTTTCGTTGAAGTCTGAAAAAAATAGATTATATTTAGGACGATAAGCCTTCATTGTCTCCAACGTATGTTGACACTTGGGTAGTTTAAAGCCTTTATGAGATGCTGGGTCAACCTCACTAAGATGGATCTCCCATCCCCTGACCTCGTCAAATTACGCAACTTTAGCTTTAAGGACCAATTTCACTCTTTTTAAGGCACGTGGAAGATAATATAGCATTTTATTCAACCTACAATAGAAGTATTTTTTCTTTATTTCCATCTCTTCATCTCATTTATTTTGAGATTTCTTTAAAACCTGTGGAGGACGATGCAAGACGATATCCAAACTACAGAACAAATCTTATTTCTTCATCTTCACTCCTCCGTCTCATTAATTTTGAAGCATTTTTAGATGTTTTAAAAAGGGATGCAATAGCAATCTTTATATTAACTTCGCAACATACTACACTTCATATCTGTTATGCTTCTGTTTACTGGAAATAACTTTCCACTGTAAAGGTTTCATAATTATATAAATATCTTACATGAATAATTATCACATAACCGTGATTCATATAAATT
>NC_061108.1:138620030-138635030 GCF_015104395.2 Macrobrachium nipponense
ATAGTTGGTAATTACCAAAAACATAGTAGACAAGCTTGATTTCATAACTGCTATATCCAATGTCAAGCAATTTTTATTTATTGGCTATCTACCTATTTACTGAAAAAAAAAGCCGGTACCGTATATTGGCTTTAAACCTTCACCAATAATTATCGTCAGAATGTGACCTTTCATGAGGCTCCACCCACAAAATTTCGCCTCGTTATAATTCAGGATAACACTGAAGGCTACCATGGGCATTGTTGGATTAGAAAATTTAACTTCTGGCTATAAAAACTAATTTCTCGAGTAGTTGTAAGAAGTACTAAATGATCCTCAAGAATCCCAGCAGTTGGTCTAAACGTTTAATTCATGTATATTACTGCTATACTGTTGCGGCACTACTGCTACAGTATTGCTACGCTAGCACTGATACCCCACCCGCATCTATGTATCGTTCCGCCATTCATAAAGTCTTTGGATTTCAGAGCCGATGGCATTTCTGTCTGGTGGATGGGCGGGGCAACATTTAGTCAAAAGGTATTTGTTTACCTTGCTTACGTAATGAATGTTTTTCGACTCTTGGCTCGTAATCATTGGCCATGGCGTCGGCTAGATCATTTTTACTCTTTAAAAATTAAAACTATCGGGTTTAGGTTATTGATAATGCTGACAAAATTTGTGTGTGGTTGTAAAATATACATATGTCAACTTTCAGCTACATCCGATGCTTTGACAAGGAGCAAAGTCCAAAAAACCGTGTTACAGAGGCCCTGAATCTCATAGTAGGGTAAAAAATCTGTACATGGTCCACTGCATAAAATGTTTTCTTAGCCTTTCTTAAAGCAACATCAACTAAAAATGCCGGATACTTCAATTTAAAAGCAATATCATAAATCTTGGTAATCTCGTCTTCTAAAAATTCAGGACAACAAATTCTTAACGCTCTTAAAAACATGGAAGAGAATACAGAGTTTAACTTTCAAATGGTGACTGGAGTAAAAGTGAACGTAAGAACATACATTTGTAGGTTTCCTAAAAACCGAAAATTTGAATCTGTTACCCTGTCTATGCGCACTTACATCTAAAAATGGCAAAACTGAATCTTTTTCCTCCTCAAGTGTGAACTTTATAGAGGGAACTAGCGCATTTAATCTAATTAAAAATCGGTTCACATCCTCACACAAAGGCCATACACAAAATATGTCATCGACATATCTAAACCAAAGAACATTCGCAGGTAAAATATTTGATAGAAGTTTCTTTTCAAAAAACTCCATGTAAATGTTGCTTAAAAGGGGCGATAAAGGGTTCCCCATAGCCATACCAAACCTCTGCTCATAGAATTTACCATTGAAAGTAAATTTACATTCCTCCTTAATACAGTTTTAGTAACTCTAAAATGGTGTCAGTTTGCAGAGAAAATTCGTATTTATCCAACTCATCAGCTAAAAATGTTATCAGGTCGTCAACTGGAACTTTAGTAAAAAGGGAAACTACATCAAAGCTAATCACTTTAAATTCTTAATTAATGTTACAGCTTCTGAGACGGTTTACAAAATCCACATTATTCTTTACTGAAAATCCTGAAATTTTTCCTATAAGAGGCGACAATTCACTGACAAGCCACTTTGACAAATTATAAGTTGATGACCCTACAGAACTAATAATAGGTCGTACAGGGTTATTTTGTTTGTGAGTTTTAATAAGTCCATAAAGATAGGGCAAGGATGCACATACAACACAAAATTTCTTAATTAAATCATCTTTTCCCTTAACAATGTTTTAAGTTTTTATTGAAACTACTATTAACCTTCTCTAATGGATTATGGTTCAGTACTGTATAAGTTTCTTGGTCACTTAACAAGACTAACATTTTATTTACATAATCATCTTTATTTATTAACACAAGAGCATTCGATTTATCTGCTTTCGTAATGTGTAACGTTTTATCTTTTTTAAGGTTGCTGTACGCCTTTAAAAACTAACCAGGAACATTAGAATAGCACTTAAAAGAACATGCGCCATAAACAATACCCTTACAGATGTTGAAATCTTCAATAGACAACGATCCAAATTTTTCTAAATTACAAAACGATTTAGCTATTCCTACCCAGTCCACTTTCTCGTCACAAACACTGAAGTTGATACCATAACCGAGAGCCGTTCTTGTTACATCATCTAACACTTTATCCGATAAATTACATACAAACTGGGGATTTGCATCTTTAGTCCAACCGCTGTTCTTGAGCTGTTTAAGTTTACGATCGAGTTATTCTTCAGACGTCGGCACTGCAGGCTTCGTAACTTATGATAACAATAATCGCCCAATCGAGTCTTCCATTCCAAGGGGTATGCTTGATTAAAACTATAGCTATTTGACCTCAGGATTCTGAAAGCTTGTTCCACATCCAGTTTCGTTATTTCTATGTACTTTTGTAGTATAAGACGTTTATATTCTTCGAATGGTTTACTGGATAGGCCGCGATGTTTCTTGGATAAAAACGATTTTGGCATAACATGCTCACTCAAACACATACGTAGAAAATTAAGTTGTAATTTTAGCTTGTGGGCTCTGATGAGAGAGGAGGAAAAATCAGCAACGAAGGGCTCCAGTGAAGGGTGTAGGATCCTGAAGGTAGCAAATATGGTAAAGATTCGCCTGGCATCCATTTAATGTTATACGATCACAAGTAACACGTGAAGATTGTATATCAAGAGCCAGCAGGAAAAATGAAAAGCAGCAGTACCTAGCGCTTTCGTGTATTCTTGATACACCTCACCAGGGTACAATCTATAAAAGAATGAAAAATAGCTTCGAAATATCAAAGGTAAACATAAAAACAAAAAAGAAAAACAAAACAAAGAACAATCGTATAACATATATATATATATACACACACACACAAACACACACACACACACACACACACACACACACATATATATATATATTATATATATATATATATATATATATATATATATATATATATATATATACAGTATATATATGTGTGTGTGTGTGTGTGTGAGAGAGAGAGAGAGAGAGAGAGAGATCCCAGAAAAAAGCCCCTCAGAGCAGAGAAAGACGCACAGGTAGCTATACAAAGCAAGTAAAACCAGGCAGAGGAACATCTCTACCTTTCGTAAATTCGGTAGAGCCTCCATTGCTACACGGAAACCCACATTCCCAGGGGATATGTAGACAGCAGCGGCAGTACCAACTTGTTTTCGTGTGTGTGTGTGTGTGTGTGTGTGTGTTTTAGATATCCTGAAGTTGTTGTCTGTCATTTGTTGTTGTTGTTTTACTTATTTTCCAGTTCTATTTGAGTGATTAGTTAAACAACAATGGCCTAGAGGTCTAGTTCGTTGGGTCTACATATGCCAAGCAACATCGAATATACCAACCTTACATAGTTTCTCTTCGTCTATCTTTTATCTTTCCTTCTCTCTAACCTTCTTACCTCTTTCCTTTTATTCCCCAATAACTGATCTCTTCTGTCTACATTCTTTTACATTCTGATACTATTTCAAAATGAGCGCCATATTCAGTAGAAGTTTGAATCTCAAGTCACTGGCTCCGGTGGTGGTGGGCTTGTAGTACCATGTTCTGTTTAATATATAGATATTCAATTCCTCTTCCTTTTCTGTCAAGAAGGATCTACTCTCTCCAAATTTATTGCTGGAAAGTGGTAGGTTTAAAACCTTCCCCGTCTCTGTTGTCCTCGATAAGAAAATACTGACCAGTGACGCAGAACCAGTGGTGAAATGTATCTGAATTCGAATGATTTTGGATTAAAAACTTGAAATAAAATTGAATGTTTCCTGCGGTGTTTGGTTTGCGGCTAAATCGATTTCATTTAACATCTGTTAGTTTTAATACCAACAACTGGATAGTTTGAGTTTCTTCACGTATTTCTCATTTGGATACAATTTCTACAGGATTAGGCCTATCCATAAATATTTCTTCGTTTGGTGAACTGTTTACGGTAAATAGATTTCATTTAACATCTGTTAGTTAGAATACCAACAACTGGATAGTTTGAGTTTCTTCATGTATTACTCATTTTGGATACACGTATACAGGAAATTAGGCCTATCCATAAATATTTCTTCTGTTGGTGAATTATTTACAGCCGTTAAAGTAACCAAAAATGACTGACAAATAAAATAAAAAAACTTCTGAGAAAGCAGAAGACATAAATATTATTAACACTAGTTATTAAAAGAGAAAGGAGAGTTCTTGAAGTGATCAAAATATGATATGATCACCAACAAGTTCAACGCTACTCTTTCCCATCACGTGAGTGATATAACAAATGTCCCAATATTTTCTGCAATATCCATTTCCATCCCGCTAAAGACGTCCCATCAAAAACGCAACCGGCCCAGCTTTGTAACCCATCTTGCCGTCGAGATTAGAGCCTCTATCTTAAAATAATAATCCTCTGCGTGCTCTTTTATCATTCAAAACACGACTCGGAGAAGAAGAGAGGAAAGAAGAAGAATGATAATTCAATTGCAAGGAGGAAGAACAACAGCCGCGCGCGGACCCGAGAGCAAACCGTAATTTGATTTCCACGACAGAACAAATGTTGTATTTTCCTTCCCATTCTTTGGGGAATCAACTTTTTCTGGGGACCGAGGCAAAGATCAACTGGCTGTGGTGTGTGCTGTGTGTGTGTGTGTGTGTGTGTGTGTGGGCGTGTCTGTATGTGGCCAGGAAGGAGAGAGAAAAGGGGGAAAAAGAAGATAAAAGAAACATTGGGAGGGTGAATACAAAAAGCAAAGAGGTTAAGATGTACTTTGGAGTGACTCGGTAAAGGTTAGATATGAAAACATTTAATTATTCGTCACAGACATCGAAGAGTGAATGAATGAATGTGTGTGTGTGTGTGTGTGTGTGTGCTGTGTGTGTGTGTGTGTGTGTCTGAATGTGGCAAAGAAGGAGAGAGAAAAGAGGAAAAAAAAGAAAAAGCGAAAAGAAACAAAAGTTGGGGCTGGAATCAAGAGGTAGGCTACTGAAGGATTGGGTAAAGTTAGCCATAAAAATTTAATTGTTGTCACAGGTATCGACGGTGAATTAATGTCCATGTGTGTGTGTGCGTGTGCGTATGTGTGTGTGTGGCCAGGCAGGAAGGAGAGATAAAAAGAGGCAAAACAAGAAGAAGACGAAACGAACATTGGGAGAGCGAAAACAAAAGTTGGTGGCTGAGCTAAAGAGGTCAAGACGTACTCGTACAAGACGCCGTAAAAGTTAGCTGTAAAAATGTAATTATAGCTACACGTATTGACCCACAGAACAAACACTGAAACGCGTAAGTAAGGAAAAGGTAAAAATACTTAGTAATTCTCTAATAGGGAGAGAAAAGAATACTTGATACCCACATACCAATGATTGACAGAGGCGCGAAAAAAATGTACTTATAGAAAACAGCAGAATCGCTGTAGTTTTAGAGATCGTATTAGACAGAAATAGTATTTAATATATCATTAGAAATATTAAATAGGATTGTAAATAGATTAGGCTGAACACTAACGTAAAATGACGAGAGTTTGGGAATGTGGAAGCTATAATAAACAAATATTAATATAATAGTTATAAAGAAAATTAAATGGTAACTTACAGATAACATGACGAGAGCGAGAATGGGAAGGAAGGTGATGATATAATGGGAAGAAGAAGAGGAGGAGGAGGAAAATGAGAAAAGGGCCAATAGACTCAGCGGCAGATAACGAACCAGAATACAATGACAAGAGCGAGAATGGAGAGTAAGGTGATGTAAGAAGAAGAAGAAGAAGAAGAGGAGGAGGAGGAGGAGGAGGAGGAGGAGGAGGAGGAGGAAAATGAGAAAGGGGTCACTAGACTCAGTGGCAGATGAGAACCAGAATACAATAACGAGAGCGAGAATGGAAAGGAAGGTGATGTAAGAAGAAGAAGAAGAAGAAGAAGAGGAGGAGGAGGAGGGGGAGGACGAGGAGGAGGAGGAAAATGAGAAAGGGGTCACTAGACTCGTGCAGTGAGAAACCAGAATACAATGACGAGAGCGAGAATGGAAAGGAAGGTGATGTAAGAAGAAGAAGAAGAAGAATAAGAAGAAGAGAAGGAAGAGGAGGAGGAGGAGGAAAATGAGAAAGCGGCCACTAGACTCAGTGGCAGATAAGAGCCAGAATAAATCGACGTGAATTTGAATGATGAAAGTTGTCGATAATGAGAAATAACGAAGGAAACTGATGAGGTATCTTCCCTCAACAGCAGCAGCTGAGGAGGAGGAGGAGGAGGAGGAGGGGGAGGAGGGGGAGGATGAGATTAATGGGTCGTACACGAGTGAGAGCGATCAGCGGGCCCTTGCAGAGTGATTAATTAAGCCAGTAAGGAAGGTTACTCGGGCATAATAGTGATTAATCAGGCAAGGCTAGGACGAGCCGCGGAGCAGTATGTATATATATAGCATAATGGAGCCAATCGACTGTGAAATCTTGAATATCAGATTCTACCGGTTTACATTCACCCTGGCTCACTCTCACACTCCCTCCCTCACACTCACTCTCGCTCTCACTCACTCACTCGTGAGGAGGCGAGTAGGACCTATACCAGAGTGTGTCCTCCTTCGATTTGCTCGCTTTACGAGGACGAAGAAGGCGGCCATCTTGGAGAGTGATAATGGCCTGGAATTGATGGAGTGGTGTAGGTAAACCTCTCTCTCGCTCTCTCTCTCTCTCTGTCGATGTATTTCTCTCTCACTCTCCTCTCTCTCTCTCTCTCTCTCTCTCTCTCTCTCTCTCTCTGCGATGCAGTATTGAAAACGATCTGATATTCTGTGTGTGTGTGTGTGTGTGTGGTGTATTGAAAACGATCGACTCTCTCTGTGGCGATGTATTTTCTGTGTTGCTGCGCAGCGCGCGCGTGTGTGTGTGTGTGTGTGTGTGTGTGGTCCAGTATTGAAAACGAGCGATATTCTCTCTCTCTCTCTCTCTCTCTCGTGGTGTATTAGAAACGGTGTATTTCTCTCTCTCTCTCTCTCTCTCTGTGTGTGTGTGCGTGTGTGTGTGTGTGCAGCATTCTTCAAGTACAGAAACAAGGTGCTGCAGTTCTACACATCAATAGTTAGACCCCATCTTGAATATGCCGTACAGTTTTGGTCACCAACACTAAGAAAAGACATAAATAGATTAGACAAGCAAGAGCCACAGGCAAACAGGTTACCGAAGACGACTAGAGAGCCTGAACATGAAGGGCTTAGAAACACGACGATTGCGAGGTCAACTAGTAGAAACATTTAAAATACTGAAAGGCATAACAAAAGTAGATAGTAACTTATTTACATTAAAAGAAAACCAGACAAGAAATAATGGTTGGAAACTAGAACTGAAGAGATGCAACACATCCCATTGTGGGAACTTCTTTACATACAAGATATGTGACACATAGAATGAACTGCCACCAGAAGTTGTAAACAGCAACAGTGTGGAAGAGTTTAAAAGAAAGCTAGATAAAATCATTAGGACGCTGTGAATGCACAGTAAAACCTGCTCCTACAGATAAGTGAGCACACGATGTCTCCTCTAAGGATGGACTAACAAGTCTTTGAGACATCCTAATCCTTGTAACTCCTTGTAACTCTCTCTCTCTCTAATATGAATTCAAAAAGGCTAGAATGACTAAATACGAATATGGAAACACCCACGAATGTAAGCTAAATAAAATTCCTAAGTCAAGATAAACATGGGTGATTAGAGTCTAGTAGGGCCGATCCATAGTGTTTGAAGCACCTGGAAAATGCTCATAAAAACAGCGACCCCGACTAAGCATTAAGCGAGACGAAGAAGTAAGCCAAGTAAATAATAATATGACTAAGCAAATAGGTTATGTGATGACCGTAATGTAGAGACTACAATTTAATAATATGTAATGATAAAAATAATACACAAGTAAAAAAATGCGCCAATGTTTCTTCGGCGCAATCGAGTTTTCTGTACAGCGTATAACCAAGGCCACCAAAAACAGATTTAGCTTTCGGGTGTGTCAGTATAATGCTGCATGAGCCACGGCCCATGAAACTTCAACCACGGGACGGTGGTGGCCTGTCCCATATCGTTGCCAGAAGCGTGGTTATGACTAACATTAATCTTAAAACAAAATCTACTGAGGCTAAAGGGCTGCAATTTGGTATGCTTGTTGATTGGAGGGTGGATTATCAACATAGCAATTTGCAGCTCTCTAGCCTCAGTAGTTTTTAAAATCTGGGGGCGGACAGAAAAAGTGCGGACAGAAACAACAGCAAACTAAAATCTATATTGTTTGTTTAACGGAATATCAAAAGTCTCGTGGTTTGATTTGTCAAGCAAAATTAAAAACGAAATGCATAGATAATGATGATTGTTAAAGCACACTGACCTGATTCTTGATTGTTTTTATGGTGTTGTTACGTTGCATGGAACCAGTATGGTTATTCAGCAACGGGACCAACGGCTTTACGTGACTTCCGAACCACGTCGAGAGTGAACTTCTATCACCAGAAATACACATCTCTCACACCTCCTGATTCTTGAGAGAGATGAACAAAAATAATTGGCAAAATTATGGTACAAAATTATACTATTTCAGTGTCTTGGAAACGAAAGAGGATTGAATTAGGTGTTGACAGAACTTCGGTAACTTTCCATAATTTTTATTTGGATGTTCCTCAAATATTTTGTAAATATTTTCAATGGAATGAAGGAATATATTCTACTTTTTTTGCAATGAAAAGATTAAAAAGGCTTTCCCTCAAGTACTGAGTTGAGTTGAATTGAGTTGAATATAGAATTAAGGCCAAAGGCCAAGCACTGGGACCTACGAGGTCATTCAGCGCTGAAATGGAAATTGACAGTATAATAGGTTTGAAAGGTGTAACAGGAGGAAAACCTCAAAGCAGTTGCACAATGAATCAAGAGTAAGGTTAGGGTTGAGGAGAGTAAGATGGAAGAAAGAGATCATGAAAGGAGGTACAGTAAAAGGAACGAAAGTGGTTGCAGCTATAGGGGCCTAAGGAAGGCACGCTGCAAAGAACCTTGAGTAATGCCTCCTACAGTGCACCGCATGAGGTCCTCCGACAGCACTACCCACCCCAAAGGGGTCCCTCAGATATTTACGGGAATAATTCATAAGTCTCAGTGAATATCTGTCCTTCAATTGTCATATCGGAAGAAAGATTTGCAGCAGAAGCGACTCGAATGTCAAGGGACCAGAAAGAGTTTGAAAAGTTTAAAAAGAGCTTAACACAGAAATCATAAAACGGAAAAGGTTAAGTCATTTTTCATTTTGAGAAAGAATCTGTCGATTTTTTGTCACATTGCAAAGAAACTCGATAAAAATAGAGAGAAAATTCATGAGATAAAAATTTCTTACTCGCAGGGGATCAATTTGTTCTTGGTCAAAACTGGAGGGAGATGAATGTCTAACTGAGAATCATAAAATGGAAAGGGTTAGTCATTTTTCATTTTGGGAAGGAATCTGTCGATTTTTTTTTGTCGTATTGCAAAGAAACCATAAAATTGAAAAAAGTTAACCAATTTCAACATGAGTGGGTACTTTCACCGTTATTGCAAGCTTATTATCAAACACATCTTCCTTCCTAGTCCTTTCATTCATAAATTAACTTCTCCATCCCGTACGAGAGTTCCTTTTGAAACATTACACTGTTTGAAATAAAAACTTGAAAATGTGGCAAGAAGCCCATTTCAGAAACAAAGGTAGGGCATTTCTCTCAGTAGACATTCTTCTTCCTCCAGTTTTGACCAAGAACAAATTGATCCTTTGTGAATAAGGAAAATTCATAAGATAAAAATTCCTTACTCACATGGGATCAATTTGTTCTTGGCCAAAACTGGAGGAAGAAGAATGTCTTACTGAGAAAATGGCTCTACCTTTATTTCTGAATGGGGCTCCTTGTCACATATTTAAGTTTTTATTGCAAATACTATAATATACTTCAAAAGAAACTCTCTTACGAGATAAAGAAGTTAATTTATGAATGAAAGGAATAGGGAAGGAAGGTGTGTTTGATAATAAGCTTACAATAACGGCAAAAGTACCCACTCACGTTAGAATTGGTTAACTTTTTCACTTAGAAATCAGATAGCCAGGGACGGTTCCGCTACGCGCGCTGCTAGCCAGAGAGAGAGAGAGAGAGAGAGAGAGAGAGAGAGAGAGAGAGAGAGAGAGAGAGAGAGTTCTTCAATAAAACCTGAGGAAAAAGACCTGAACACATTTGAAACACCAGTTCCAGACGGTTCATGAATCCCGTAGAATAGTACAAGCGACACTCCCTCGATTCAGCGACGGAACAGCAAAGAATAGGAGGACAATGACAAGTTGTGAGATACCTCCGCCCTCCCTGGACGGACATCTGGGGGTAGGGCAGGGGGGGGTAGGGGTTGCTATTGTGCTGAGCAAGGTCCATACGCTGTGGACCTTGTAGCTGTGAATGACCTCACTGACAGTTTGGGAGGAAAAGGTAGACGATTTATGGAAAGCAGGATCACATACGTAAGGGCGGATTGGATGGAAGGTCGTCTGAAGTAGGTTTTGGACAGAAGGGGTCTTTCTGAAGTAGCAGGTTCCTGCTGCAGAAGGAATATTATAATCAATGATCCCCACCCACACTCATCCCTCCCTACTCCCTCCCTACTCTCATCTCTATACCCTCCCCATGGACAATACTATTAGTTTTACCCCCATTTCAATCCTTGGGAGTGATTCCTTCCACACTGACGTTTTTGTATATAAAAAAAATTACTCTCAAATATCACTGGATTATTTGTTACAGTACAACCAAGAACTCGTAAGCCAAAACACAAGAGATATAAAAACAAAGGATAATAGGTCGGTATCGACTTTAGAAACTTAAACAAAAAAGAAAAAGACACAAATTGAAGAACAAATATATTCAAGAAATCCACATACAGTTGCTCCAAAATTATACGTGTTTTTTCTTTTTATTATTATATTTGTTCTGTAATTTGTAAAGCTTGAATGTATTTGTTCTCCATTTTGTGTTTTTTTTTCTTCATCGAAAACAAATATTAAACTTCACCAAGATTTGACAGGAACAAGGAGACTAGCGGAAGTAATTTTAGCGGATGCTGGAGTCCAAGTACGACCTTCCCATCTTGAAGTTGCTAACTTCCTGACACTGTTCGCAACAAAAATAAATAAATAAATATATAAATAAATAAATAAATAAATAAATAAATAAATAGGTAAATAAATAAATAAGTAAACAAAATAAATAAATAAATAAATAAATAAATAATTTAATAAGTAAATAGATAAATAAATGAATAAACAAATAAATAAATGAATATACAAATAAATAAATAAGTAAATAAATAAATAAGTAAATAAATAAATAAGTAAATAAATAAATAAACAAATAAATAAGTGAATAAGTAAATAAATAAATAAATAAACAAACAAACAAACAAACAAATAAATAAATAAGTAAATAAATAAATAGATACATAAGTAAGTAAATAAATAAATAAATAAATAAATAAACAATAAATAATTAATAAATAAACATGTTAATAAATAAATACACAATTAAATAAATAAATAAATACACAAATAGGCAAATAAATAAATAAATAAATAAAAAAGTAAATAATAAATAAATAAAAACGAAAATAAATAAATAAATTAACAAATAAATAAATAAACAAATAAGTAAATAAATAAATAAACAAATAAGTAAATAAATAAATAAATAAATGAATAAAGGAACGAATCGATACGAAAGCATACAACTAATTTTTTTTTTTTTTAGTCAATAGTTTCCTTTCCGTAACTTTCGATTTCGTGTCCCTCCGTAGCGGCCCACCGGCCGCCCCCTCCTATTCCTCCCTCCCCAAAATTCATCGCGCCAACAAAAAGAAGACCCCTCCTAATACCGAAGTATACCCATCTTTCCCACCTTGAAACCACCAATCAGTCCATCTTCACCGAACTCCCTCGCGAAATTCCTCCCAAATTCCCTCCAATATACTCTGGTCGTCTATCTTCGCCCTTTAAATGACTCCATAAATAACGCCTCTGCGGTGTGTGTCTCTCTCCAAACACTGAAAGGGCGGAGATGCCGACGGTGGGAGTTCCCCCTGGAGGAGGGGAAGGAGGAAGAGGAGGAGGAGGAGGAGAGATCCTCTTCGAGAAAGAGGGGGGGAAGGTTCTCCTCGAAGTGGAGGAAGAGGAGGTGGGGTGGAGGAGTAACCCTGGAAGAAGAAGAGGAGGAGGATGAGGAGGAGGAAGAGGCCCCCTGGAGGAGGAGGAGGAGGAGGAGGAGGAGGAGGAGGGGAGGGGATCCCATGGAGGACGAGGACGAGGGAGAGGGGATCCCCGTTGAGGAGAGTGCAGAGGTCCCCTGGAGGAGGAGGAGGAAGGGGAAGAGGGGCCATAGAGGAGGAGGAGGAGGAAGAGGAGGGGGTCCCACTGGAGGAGGACGAGAGAGAGGGTTCTTCCTAGGGGGGGGAGATCCCCTGGAGGAGGAGGAGGAGGAGGAGGAGGGGGAGCGAGTGAAGGAGGTCTTCCTCGAGGAGGAGGAGGAGGATGAGGTGGAGGAAGAGGTCCCCCTGGAGGAGGAGGAGAAGGAGGAAAGAGGACCCCATGGAGGAGGAGGAGGAGGAGGAGGAAAGAGGACCCTCAGTAGATTGCCCTGGAGGAGAATGAGAAGGGCAGGGGGATCCCAAGGAGGAGGGGAGGAGGAGGAAGTCCTCCTCGAGGGGGACAAGGGGGTAGAGGATCCCCCTGGAGGAGAATGAAGAGGTCCCCTGGTGGAGGTGGAGGGGAAGGAGGAGTCATGGAGGAGGAAGGGGAGGTCCCCCTGGAAGAGGAGGAGGAGGAGGAGGAGGGGGAGGATAAATAAGAGTAATAGTGAACGAACTTTTAAAACAAGAAAAATACTTCAAAAAACTAAAGCAGCAAAGGTCAAACTCTCTCTCTCTCTCTCTCTCTCTCTCACTCTCTCTCTCTCTCTCTCTCTCATTGTGCTGAGCATGCAGGCTGCAACAATAACAAAATTGATGTCGACAAAATAGAATCTTAAATATGCACAAGTTAGTAATTCATGACTGAACTTCATAAACTTGTCCAGGCTGCCTGTGATGTAATGTAAAGGTTGTTGCACTGTATTTTTTTTCCACTTGGGTTGTAATAATAAAATAATAATAATAATAATAATAATAATAATAATAATAATAATACATTAGACTGTCTGTAATGTATTGTAATGTAATGTAATGCTGGTGGCATTATGCTTTTTATCAACTAGGCCTGTAATAATAATAATAATAATAATAATAATAATAATAATAATAATAATACAATCAGACTTTCTGTAGTGTAATGCAATGTTGGTAGCATTATGCGTTTTCAACTAGGCCTGTTAAATAATAATAATAATAATAATAATAATAATAACAATAATAATAATAATAATAATAATAATAAAATAATAATAATAATACTGTTGTATAACGGCAGAATTAAGCGAATTAATCTTATATATTATCTTTTCTATTTTTCTTATTACTCGCTGAGCCAGAGAAACGAGTAATAAGAAAAAAAAAATAGAAAAGATAATATATAAGATTGCTTAGCTGAATTCTGCCATTTCATTCGACAGAATTTGTTTAAACGAGGGACTTCTTCCAAAATAATAATAATAATAATAATAATAATAATATAATAATATAATAATAATAATGATAATATATAATAATAATAATAATAATAATAATAATAATAATAATAACCAATGAACGGAGAATACATGAGACAGACTAAAGAACTAGCCAGCGATGACACATGGCAATGGCTACAGAGGGGAGAGCTAAAGAAGGAAACTGAAGGAATGATAACAGCGGCACAAGATCAGGCCCTAAGAACCAGATATGTCCAAAGAACGATAGACGGAAATAACATCTCCCATATGTAGGAAGTGCAATACGAAAAATGAAACCATAAACCACATAGCAAGCGAATGCCCGGCACTTGCACAGAACCAGTACAAAAAGAGGCATGATTCAGTGGCAAAAGCCCTCCACTGGAGCCTGTGCAAGAAACATCAGCTACCTTGCAGTAATAAGTGGTACGAGCACCAACCAGAGGGAGTGATAGAAAACGATCAGGCAAAGATCCTCTGGGACTATGGTATCAGAACAGATAGGGTGATACGTGTAAATAGACCAGACGTGACGTTGATTAACAAAGTCAAGAAGAAAGTATCACTCATTGATGTCGCAATACCATGGGACACCAGAGTTGAAGAGAAAGAGAGGGAAAAAATGGATAAGTATCAAGATCTGAAAATAGAAATAAGAAGGATATGGGATATGCCAGTGGAAATCGTACCCATAATCATAGGAGCACTAGGCACGATCCCAAGATCCCTGAAAAGGAATCTAGAAAAACTAAATGCTGAAGTAGCTCCAGGACTCATGCAGAAGAGTGTGATCCTAGAAACGGCGCACATAGTAAGAAAAGTGATGGACTCCTAAGGAGGCAGGATGCAACCCGGAACCCCACACTATAAATATCACCCAGTCGAATTGGAGGACTGTGATAGAGCAAAAAAAAAAAAAAAAAAAAAAAAAAAAAAAAAAAAAAAAAAAAATCCACAATTAAATAGTAAACTATATTACTATGTAATATAGTATACTTTACAAAGTTTACTACATAATTCTGGATTTGTATTACACAGATTGTTTTTCACGAGATTGTGAGATAATGTGTATTTTCCTAATTGGCACCATTTCTCACTTCGTTCAATGATTTAAAAAAAATTCTATATAATGACTTACTAATAGTAATTAAGATTAATTAAAGTAATTAATTAGGGTCTTGACCTAATAACCAACATTACGAAAAAAGGGGAAAAAATGGGGGGGTGGGGGGGGGGGTGGGGGGAACCTGAGATCATTTTCACCCTTAATATTCTGGGTATTTATCCAAATGAAATGAGCTTTTGTGGAATTAAACCA
>NC_061108.1:138640030-138662530 GCF_015104395.2 Macrobrachium nipponense
AGGAAAACCTCAAAGCAGTTGCACTATGAATCAAGTGTTAGGAGACGGCTGAAGACAGTAAGATGAAGAAAGATAATATGAAAGGAGGAACAAGTGCCTGACGGATAAAGTGGACTACAAAGTATACTGTATTTTAAAAGCTTTTCTCGTTCCATGTGAAAGCAGACTACTCCCTTGGCTGAGTAATGAACAAATAGATTTTAATTAACAACATAAAAAAAAAACTGTTATAAAAGTGACGGTAAATTTTTGGACGTCCTAAAACATGATATAATACTAAGGTTCAATATGTTTCAACTCCCCAAAAAGAGTCCAAAACGCTAATATCTTTTCGTGCGGAATTAATTACGCTGAAGGCAAAGCATAATACGTGCATTAAACCCCCAATGAAAAATTGATATACAAAATTAATGATCTTGAAACACCCCCCCCCCCCCCCCAGTACCACCACCCCAGGTTTCGGTAATAAGCTTCCGCTTGCTCGTTAGACAATGGAGATTAATGGCATCTGTTTGGAAGGGAAGGGGCTTGGAGTGAATAGCTTTCCCTTCATTAGAAGCTCTACAGCTGCAGTTTTTTTTTTATTGGGGGGGGGAGGGGGCCGTCTTTGATTGACGATGCATTGAAAGCAGTTCGCGGAAAGGGCCCCACACGACCTTACAAGAAAGTCAAAGAAGGAGAAGCAGAAGGTTTAAGTTGTTTTTTTTAAATCGTACGTCCTTTGATTGGTGTAGTATTGTTGTTAGGAATACAGTTCATTGAAAGGCAACACGTTTTTAAAATCTTAGAAGTTGATTATACTTCCCCACAAGCAGAAAGTTTAAGTTTTTTTAAAATCGTACGTCCTTTGATTGGTGTGTTATTGTTACTAAGAATACAGTTCATTCAAAGGCAACAAGTTTTCAAAAACTTCGAAGATGATTAGACAACATATTGTGCTTCCTTGAATATAAGAGTCTCATAGGAAAGTCAAGAGGAGAAGCAGAGGGTTTTAAGTTTTTTTAAAAATCGTACTTCCTTTGATTGGTGTGATATTGTTGTTAGGAATACAGTCCATTCAAAGGAAACAAGTTTATAAAAGCTTATAAGTTGATTATACAACAAAGTTGATTACACAACACAGATTGTGCTTCTCTGAATATAATTGGGTCTACTTCTCCGCGAATTATATTTCCTGAATCATGTGTAAGAAACCTTATGTAATCAGTTCTTCTGAAATTGATTGAATGACGTATTTCAAAGGCCACAAGTTTTTAATCTTCGAAGCTGATTATACAGCAGATTATGCTTTTTTTAATATAACAGTCTCTACTTCTCCAAGAATTATACTGACTGAATCATGTGTAAGAAACCTCATATAATCAGTTCTCCTGAAATTGATTGAGTGAGGTCATGTCAATCTATCCTTGACAAAATGCGAGCTTTCTTATTTCAACAAGATACCTCTTTACTATAATAGTCTAAATATTTTCATATGAAAATGTAAAAAAAATGCAAGCTACTTATTTCAAACGAGATATACTTCTTTACTATAATATATGACTATTTTCATATAAAAACGAAATAGGTGCTTTTTCACGTCGCATGAACAGCAGCTGATTTTCGAATATTAACTTCTACAAACATAGCATGGATTTTGTTCATGGTAGGCTGTGTCAAACATACAAACATAGCATGGATTTTGCTCCTGGTAGCGTAACACACCTTTGTCAAACCTCTCAAAACTAGTTAAAAGAAATACTTGAACTATAAACCTCTCCTTTGTCTAGACCCAAACTCTTCCTGTTCTAATCCTACCAGTTTTCTGTCACCTGCCTGACGTTTCATTTAAATACCCACCATACCCTCCTCCTCAGTATGTACTAAGTGACGTGATGCCCACAGTCTATCAAATATAACTGTAAATAACTTAGCCATTTTTCTTCTTGACTCCTTCGGAACCTTTCCTTCATCCTAACATACCTTAGAAATCCTGGCTAGCCACTGCGTTAGTTACGTGTGCCTCAGTTCTGTCATCACAATCCAAAATATTCAAAAATGCTCCATCGACGAATTGAAATGACTTCAGACACCTGTCTATCTTTACATATTAAGATCTATATATTCGTGGCCTCTCTCTCTCTCTCTCTCTCTCTCTCTCTCTCTCTCTCTCTCTCATTTAGTTTGCGATCCCAGTTTTAATGATTACAAATCAATCAATCCATCATTGTTTTACTAATTACTCTCCCTAAAGTTTTTGCTCACCTTCTTCCCTCTGTTTTCAACACACACACACACATATATATATCCTTTGTCTTCATACACTCTTAAAACCTGCGTAGACCTAATCAAACGTTCCGTAAACCTTAAAAGATTTTCCCCCTCAATTTCACATTCTTACTTAAAGACAGATCAGCAAACGCTATTTTACCGCACTATTACTCCCAGGCACATGATAAAGGCCAAACCATCCATCAATAATAGTTCAAGCTTTCTATTAAAAACGAATTTCATATCCTTTCTCCCATGACACTTCCCATCATGCATCATCCCGGGCCTAACGAGCGAATGAAAGCGGATACAAATTGTACGATCGTTCGAACTTTGCGCATGTATCACTAAGTGATGGTTTATATCAGGATGCACCAGGATCGTGCATAAAAGCTGCGGAATAAAGGTGCTTCTGAAATTGATGACGGCGTCATTTGCAGCGGATACACGAGGTCACTTTTGTGTGACCTCGTCTCTGGAAATACATTTCATAAATTTATGTCTTGCTGGACTCCTCAGCCCTTACCGAATGTGAAACGAGAGAGAGAGAGAGAGAGAGGAGAGAGAGAGAGAGAGAGAGAGAGAGAGTATACCGTAAAATCCTGTAGTTAACTTCCGAAGTCATATCTGCCCCGAAATTTGGTTTATCGTAATCACTATGAAGTTTCTTTCAAGGGTATGTTGACTACTCGAGAGTGACACGACCTAACCTCACCCGCTCAGGATGCGTTCCTTTAGCAATTACTGTCAACGCTTTCCCGCTTTCCGTCCTAACTTATAACTTGCCCCGGACGCGTTCCTTAGCAACTACAGCCAACGCTTTCTGAAAGCGTCCTATACTAACTAGCCTCGGACGCGTTCCTTAGCAATTACGGTCTGAAAATGCTTCTGTATATTAGTAGAGGAAATATTAGCTGACGAATAAACGAGCCTTAGAGTAGGTATACATCGATTTACACTTGATTTTGCTACTTTAATTAAAGAATGCCACCTTGGCAAAAGGGTGGTTACTAAAGAGAACTCAGGACATCAGCAGAGTGACGACGTGACTACGAGACTTCAAATTCCACGGTAGGAAGAATTTTGCGAATTTTCTACATAATGACCGAGATCTCTCCCACAGCTGGAATGCGTCTGCATTTAAATTCTTATCAGAAGTTTCGTGATTCGGCTGCTGGCCTGGAAAATGGGGGCCGGGGGGCGGGGGGAGTAAGCAGCAATGCAGATTTTAATGAGTTTTGTCCCTAATCAGAGTGAGAGGTCACGTGAGAGTGACATTAGTCTAATCTAAGTTTTTTTAATTTTAATTTTTATTTTTATTTTAGTTTATCTTTTTTCTTGAGTTTTACGAACCTGGTCTCACATTCTGTTAATGAGAAGTTTTCTACTTTATATTTTTAAGTTTAATTTTTACATTATTGCACGTTATATTATTTCTAATGATTTATTAATGATGCTTAATAATTCGGCATATTTTCGAGAAGTTGTCACAATTCCTCACAAATAATTGTTTAGCCTTATTTAAAATAATCATTTTAATTGACGCACAATGCAGTATCGAAACTTGTTTTTAGTGGTAATGTTTTGAAAGATTCTGTAATATTTAAAACTTCACTTAATTTTTTATAATAATTTTACGTGTATCTCAGGAGCCCAAGGAAAAATTTCAGCTACGGTACAAGATTCAAAAGAATAAAAAATGAATGAAAATTTTATTTATACTTTTGGACATCTGAACATACGTGTCAACATGAGCTCAGAATAGATTAAAAGTTAATATAAAAAAAAAAACGATAAGTTTTCTGTTTAACTTTATGACGTTCAAGTAGAGCTTTCCATTACCTCTAGAAAATAATTTATTTGAAAAATAAAAGTCAGCAGTATTACGCAAAGTATATTATTATATATACAGGGTGCTTTCGCCAACTTGATCATATATCCTCTCCAACCTGTCATATATGTAATATTATTTCTATATTTATTCAGCCTGAAGAGGCTTACTTGGGGAGTAAGCCTACAAACTACTTCGTTGTTGTTTTGTTCTTGTTAGGGGGTAAGAAAGGTCTAGGGAAAAGCTAAAAAAAGGCCTTAAAAAGGTGTTTCGTGTTGAGTTAAAGAAACTAATTTTAGGATGGGATATTTATTATTTATTTATTAGAATGAAAATGTAGAAAAATAAATAATGCGCATGTTAAACAGTACAGAACAATTATTTCTAATATAAAATATAGCATATTTATTTTAATTTTAGTTGGTGAAACCAAGCTCTGTTTGATCGTAAATTTAGTACGTGTCCCGACTAAGCTGGAGGTTGGGTGACGCCTTCTTCCATTTAAGACCACGAGAGAGTGATGGTGTAAAATAATGAATAACTTATCATTTCTTTCCATTACACAATCCTTTCTTTTCATTACATAATCCTTTCTTTTCATTACACAATCCTTTCTTTCCCTTACATAATCCTTTCTTTCCATTACACAATCCTTTCTTTTTATTACATAATCCTTTCTTTTCATTGCATAATCCTTTCTTTCCATTACACAATCCTTTCTTTTCATTACATAATCCTTTCTTTTCATTACACAATCCTTTCTTTCCATTACATAATCCTTTCTTTCCATTACATAATCCTTTCTTTCCATTACAGAATCCTTTCTTTTTATTACACATCCTTTCTTTTCATTACACATCCTTTCTTTTCATTACATAATCCTTTCTTTCCCTTTACTTTCTTGCTTTTTATTACATAATCCTCTCTTTCCATTACACAATCCTTTCTTTCCATTACAGAATCCTTTCTTTCCATTACACAATCCTTTCTTTCCATTACAAAATCCTTTCTTTCCATTACATAATCCTTTCTTTCCATTACATAATCCTTTCTTTCCATTACAAAATCCTTTCTTTCCATTACACAATCCTTTCTTTCCATTACATAATCCTTTCTTTCCATTACAAAATCCTTTCTTTCCATTACATAATCCGGCAAAAGCCCTTCTTGCTTTTCCCTGCCTTCTCTACCAGCGGCGATTTTCTTATGACTTAGTCCAAATACGATCCCCTTTTGGTAAAAGCTCTGGCAGGGAAACCACAACAAAATTTCCATCACAGGTAAAAATACTAAGCTGATTTCCCTGTCCTTCGGATGAAATGGAAAACTTCGATCTCTCTCTCTCTCTCTCTCTCTCTCTCTCTCTCTCTCTCTCTCTCTCTCTGTGTGGGTGTGTGTGTGATGTGTAAAGAGGTGTTTTTATTACTTGACATGCATATTCGTCTAATATTAGTGAATAGGCTACTATAGTAGATTCACATCAGCCGTGCATTTAATGTCTAGGCCAGTACCTTACGACGCTCCTGATTGGCTGTTGATAAGTCAGTCACAGGGCTGGAAACTCTGTCTCTCTCGAGAGTTCATAAAGGCAGGATGCATGTTCCGTCTCTCCTGAGGGATACTTTTGAAAGACGTATCCCTCAGGCTAGACGGAGCATACATCCTACCTGTATGAACTCTCGAGAGAGACTGAGAGTTTACAGCCCTGTGACTGGCTTACCAACAGCCAATCAGGAGCGTCGTAAGGGACTGGCCTAGACATCAAATGCACGGTTGATGTGAATCTACTATAGTAGCATATATAGGGAGACCTACTGACCCCTTGAACTCTAGTTTTGGAAGCTTGAATTTCAGGTCCCCTGTGGTGGGCTTGTTCCAAACGAATAGGGTTCATCTTCTGAATAATAATAATAATAATAATAATAATAATAATAATAATAATAATAAACACCAGCTACCTTGCAGTAATAAGTGGTACGAACACCAACCTGAAGGAGTGATAGAAAACGACCAAGCAAAGCTCCTCTGGGACTATGGTATCAGAACAGATAGGGTGATACGTGCCAATAGACCAGACGTGACGTTGATTGAAAAAATAAAAAAGAAAGTATCACTCATTGATGTCACAATACCATGGGACACCAGAGTAGAAGAGAAAGAGAGAGAAGAGATTGATAAGTGTCAAGACCTGAAAATAGAAATAAGAAGGATATGGGATATGCCCGTGGAAATTGTACCCATAATCATAGGGACACATGGCACGATCCCAAGATCCCTGAAAAGGGATTTGGAGAAACTAGAGGCTGAAGTACCTCCAGGACTCATGCCGGAGAGTGTGCTTCTAGAAACAGTACACTTAGTAAGAAAAGTGATGGACTCCTAAGTAGGCAGGATGCAACCCGGAACCCTACACTATAAATACCACCCAGTCGAATTGGAGGACTGTGATAAAAATAACAATAATAATAAAAATAATAATAATATTCTCTGGAAGCCTGAATTTCATGTGAATGGTCTCTGTTGTGGGCTTGTTCCATATGAATAGGATTCATCGAAATCCTAATATAAAATAATAATAATAATAATAAAATAATAATAATAATAAAAATAATGTGGCGCCGTGGAGGAGTGGGTTAGGTCGTCAAGTTAAGCAAACATTGGGGCTGGTCAGTCGTTGGATGGGTGACCGCTCTCCATCGGCGTTGATTCCTTGGGAAAGGATCTTTACCATAATTTCCTCAGTCTACTCAGCGTAAAATGAGTACCTATCCCTTGATGGGGTAGGTCCACTATGGGTTAAATAGCAAAACTCAGCAATGATGGAAAGAAATGAAGGAATAAACGACAACGACGTAAATGGAACCTCTGGCAACAGAGGAGCTTCGTCCGGCAACCAGGTATTCAACCCAATTGAAGGGGAAGACGGTCAGGTACTTGGAGGTCGTCATCCAGCAACTGATCACCACAACGACAGTAATCAACAGCCTGAATTGGAGCTACAGAGGCAAAAAGGAAGAAATGGACAGAGAAGAAAATAAGGAAATATGGAGATGCTACATCAGAAGCAAACCCGACGGAGAGAGGATATAGAAGAAGATTGGTCAACATCTGGAATGAGAGGAATAACACCCCCAAACAGAGCAGAGGCTGGCAGACCAAGGTAAGGAACATAAAGAAAAAGAACTGGCTCTCCCCAACAGAAAGAGAAGAACTGGAAAGGGAAATGTCCACAATCCGACAACGAATTACACGAAGACGAACTGAGAGACGATGCCACAGAAGACGACAGGGAGGATGAAGTATCAAACAACGACACACGTAGAAACACGACGAAGTAACAGAGAGGACGGAATGGGTAGAAAAGATTAGACAATGGATGGAGCCAGATACAGAGAGGACAAAGATCCCCTCCATGAAAGCCTACAACACCAAGAAATTAAGGGAGAAAACAAGTGAGGTCAATGAAATAATGGGCATAATACACACCACCAGTATCACAGAAAACAAAAATAATTGACATATGCAGGAGCAAGATTAGTAGCAGAACTGATGGGGATTCGAACCACCAACACCACCAGCACAACCAACCCAACAGAAACCAAAACAGCAACCTCCTTGGAAAAGGCGCATGGAAAAGCAAATCATGGTGATGAGATCTGACTTGAGTAAACTGAAAGAGATGGCAGAAAAAAGGCTAAGAAGTAAGAAAAACAAGGGAGGAACTCAACGAGAAATACAAAGTACAAGAGAGGGGACTAACAAACACAATAGAAGATATAAAACAGAGGCTTAAGGCCAAAGCACATAAGATCCAACGGTAATGAACAGGAATAAGGGATACCAACACAACAAACTATTCGGAACCAACCAGAAAAGACTATACAGCCAACTAAGAGGGGAAGACAACCACCCAGAAATTCCTGAAGCCGAACCAAGTAAGAGACTCTGGGAAAACATATGGAGCAATCCGGTATCACACAACAAACATGCAACATGGCTCCAGGAAGTCAAGAAGAAGAAACAGGGAGAATAAAACAAAGATTCACGAGATCACGACAGACACAGTCAGACAACCAACTAAGGAAAATGCCAAACTGGAAAGCCCAGGTCCGATGAAGTCCATGGATACTGGCTCAAAAAAAAACTTCAAGGCCCTACACCCACGAATAGCAGAACAACTCCAGCATTGTATCTCAAATCACCCAAGCACCCAAATGGATGACCACAGGAAGAACATCCTTTGTACAAAAAGACAAGAGTAAGGGAAATATAGCCAGTAACTACAGGCCTATCACCTGCCTACCAATAATGTGGAGTTACTAACAGGTATCATCAGTGAAAGGCTATACAACTACCTAGAGGAGACAAACACCATCCCCCACCAACAGAAAGGCTGCAGGAAGGAAGTGTAGGGGCACAAAAGACCAGCTCCTGATAGACAAAATGGTAATGAAGAACAGTAGGAGAAGGAAAACCAACCTAAGCATGGCATGGATAGACTATAAGAAAGCCTTCGACATGATACCACACACATGGCTAATAGAATGCCTGAAAATATATGGGGCAGAGGAAAACACCATCAGCTTCCTCAAAAATACAATGCGCAACTGGAATACAATACTTACAAGCTCTGGAATAAGACTAGCAGTTGGTTAATCATCGGAGAGGGATCTTCCAGGGCGACTCACTGTCCCCACTACTCTTCGTAGTAGCCATGATTCCCATGACAAAAGTACTACAGAAGATGGATGCCGGGTACCAACAACAAGAAAAAAGGCAACAGAATCAACCATCTGATGTTCATGGGACGACATCAAGCTGTATGGTAAGAGCATCAAGGAAATAGATACCCTAATCCAGACCGTAAGGATTGTATCTGGGGACATCAGGATGGAGTTTGGAATAGAAAAATGCGCCTTAGTCAACATACAAAAAGGCAAAGTAACGAGAACTGAAGGGATAAAGCTACCAGATGGGAGCAACATCAAACACATAGATGAGACAGGATACAAATACCTGGGAATAATGGAAGGACAGGACGGAATGGGGCGAGGGGATATAAAAACACCAAGAGATGAAGGACACGATCAGGAAAGAATATATGCAGAGACTCAAGGCGATACTCAAGTCAAAACTCAATGGCGGAAATATGATAAAAGCCATAAACACATGGGCAGTGCTAGTAATCAGATACAGCGCAGGAATAGTGGAATGGACGAAGGCAGAACTCCGCAGCATAGATCAGAAAACCAGGAAACATATGACAATACACAAAGCACTACACCCAAGAGCAAATACGAACAGACTATACATAACTCGAAAGGAAGGAGGGAGAGGACTACTAAGTATAGAGGACTGCGTCAACATCGAAAATAGAGCACTGGGGCAATATCTGAAAACCAGTGAAGACAGTGGCTAAAGAGTGCATGGAAGAAGGACTAATAAAAGTAGAAGAAGACCCAAAAATATACAAGAGACAGGAGAAAGATAGACAGAGCAGAGGACTGGCACAACAAACCAATGCTCGGACAATACATGAGACAGACTAAAGAACTAGCCCAGCGATGACAATTGGCAATGGCTACAGAGGGGAGAGCTAAAGAAGGAAACTGAAGGAATGATAACAGCGGCACAAGATCAGGCCCTAAGAACCAGATACGTCAAAAGAAACGATGACGGAAATAACATCTCTCCATATGTAGGAAGTGCAATACGAAAAATGAAACCATAAACCACATAGCAAGTGATGCCCGGCACTTGCACAGAACCAGTACAAAAAGAGGCATGATTCAGTGGCAAAAGCCCTCCATGGAGCCTGTGCAAGAAACATCAGCTACCTTGCAAGTAAGTAAGTGGTACGCAGCACCAACCTGAGGGAGTGATAGAAAACGATCATGCAAAGATCCCTCTGGGAACTATGGTATCAGAACGGATAGGGTGATACGTGCAAACAGACCAGACGTGACGTTGATTGACAAAGTCAAGAAGAAAGTATCACTCATTGATGTCGCAATACCATGGGACACCAGAGTTGAAGAAAAAGAGAGGGAAAAAATGGATAAGTATCAAGATCTGAAAATAGAAATAAGAAGGATATGGATATGCCAGTGGAAATCGTACCCATAATCATAGGAGCACTAGGCACGATCCCAAGATCCCTGAAAAGGATCTAGAAAAACTAGAGGCTGAAGTAGCTGCAGGACTCATGCAGAAGAAGTGTGATCCTAGAAACGGCACACATAGTAAGAAAAGTGATGGACTCCTAAGGAGGCAGGATGCAACCCAACCCGGAACCCCACACTATAAATACCACCCAGTCGAATTGGAGGGACTGTGAAAAAAAAAAAAAAAAACAAAAAAAAAAAAAAAAAAAAAATAAATAAATAATTATAAGTCGTTATTGAAAGATATTGCTGCATCAGCTGCATTCACTTGTAATAGTCTTCTCTATTTTTCTAATAATAGCTTTCTCTCTGCTATTACAATTGGCGAGTATTGCGCCGATATTACTCATCAGGAGCAGTCAATTCCAGGTATAATTGTCGGTGACGTGCGTGCATTCTTGCTTTGTAATACAGCAAGAATGCACGCACGTCACCGTGAGGACGAAGATGCTTTGAGGAAAATAATCAAAGAGAATGTGACCCCCACCGAAGCCGACAAAGAACTTGAACTTGTAATTTATTACCAAAATCGACGTACCCGGGACCTTATTATGAAGAACAACCCGACCCCCCCAGCAAGAGACCTCTTGAAAACAGTCGAATGTAGTCTACCAATTCTTATGCCCCGTCCGTGGATGTCCCGGCTCTTACGTTGGTATGACTTCTATGAGACTGTCCAAGAGGATTTCCTGCCACGTACAAGAAGGAGCGATTAAAAACCATATCATGACAGCACACCAGGAAGCTATCTCCCGCGACGGTATTATCAAGAATATGAAGATAATAGGAGGGCTCCTGACCAGCGACGCTTGCGACTCCTTGAGGCATCAGCCATCAACAGCAAGACAAGCCCTCATTGAATACGACGCAGGAAGAGCTCTTCCTCCCCACCAACTTAAGGAAACCTATGTGTATAAATACAAGTAATACCAGACCGAGCGACACCCCCGATCTAAGAATACCAGATGAGACGAGCAGCCCAGCAGCCAATGACATCGCGACCCGTCGTGACACAACGGCCCAGGGAAGCTTGCCCCAGCCTCGACGGTCTGATAGGCTGCAACTTCGCAACCTTCAAACGACGAGAAGCGTCTTGAAGAAAACTTCGTTCAACCAATGGCGGGAGCGCATTGCGCCACCGGCCAATGAAAACGCAGCTAGCGGTTGAACCCCTGCTGACCTGCCGCTATAATATTGAGAGATCCTGACAGCAACAAAACCAGTCCATCATCCACATTCAAATTCTACCAGCAGACCTCGCAGAGAGCAGACGTGCCGAGAGATCGCTCCCGCCTCCTCGCCGCCCCTATTGGTAGAGAGAAATCCTCCCTCCCATTGGCTGACAACCGAAACCTTCAAGCTTGTTCTCAGCAACCAAGCTTGAAGAAGTTGAACTTGCCTCCTATTGGCTGAGAGCACTTCTGCCAGAGCTGCCTTCTCATTGGCTGCTGACACAGCTCTTCAAGCCACTTTTACGACTGCTGCCAAATTGGCGCAAACTATAAGTGAAATTCCACCCTCCCGTCCATCCCCATCCATCCTTCCCTACCCCCATCCCCCCCCCCCAAACTTCCACCACTATCACCACCATTCCTAGTCCCATTCCTATACCTTCCAACCCAGCTTATTATTTTCCATCCTAACCACTAGTTAAGGCAATCCTGCCTTGTTCTACTATTCTATTGTTTCAGACTCATTCTCAACTTCTCAGCTTCTTCCAACTAACACCATCAGTAGCCCTTTTGCCCCTGGAGTAGCCGTGTGGTCTTAAAACTCTCTAGGGGCACTGGGAGTTCTGCATCGTCCAGGCTCATACTTCTTCAGTAGTGCCTGCCATAGGAGTTAGGTATTGGTCACTGCCTTCCATAAAGTGACTGGCTAACTATTACTGTAACTCTAATTTCCTTTAAAAAAAAAAAAAGTTTTTTGGTTCTACCGCCCTTAATATTGAAATTCTCCACTTTTTTATTTGAAGTTTTGTTAAAAAGTTAATATTTTTGCACCTTTCCCCCCTTTTCAAAAGTCATCCCACATTGTTGTATCACAAATTTCTCAAAAATATTCCCAAATTTGAAAATTACATATTTATCAAAAAGGTTGTGCAAATCCCCTAGATTAATTTATTATTTTCACAGAGGGTATTAATTATTCTTCTTTCAGAGGGCAAAAATTCTTGCTTAATCATGACATAATGGGTAAAGTTAAAATTAAGGACACTAGTCAGGGACTTGATGAAGAATCACGTCGCCTGGCAATATGGAATACTCTTCAGGAAAAATTATGCTTTATCCATAAGCTCACTAAAGCTAATAATTACTACTTAGCTATAGCTGATGAAGCAACAATTGAAAAAATAATTCATCCTGACACCAAACTGGCTCTACACAATATTAAGTTTGAAGTTCTGGACCCCCCTCATCTGAATGCTTCACGCACATTGGTCATAACCCAGGCTGACAGTTTGGTATATAATCTATCCGATGAAGAGCTCAAGTATGAAATTGAACAACGTAATGGTGTACGGTTACTGCAATCATCAAGCTTCCCAACACCAAAACCACATTCAAGGTAAAACTAGAGTCTACCCCAAATGGTGAGAGACTGTCTCATCAAAGGACTTCTCATCTCTGGCCAATCCTTTCCACCTAGATTCCTAAGCCAGGAGATCTACGCTGTTCCACCCCAGTGTATGAGATGCTACAGCTATGAACACACAAAAAAGAACTGCCCCAAGCCAAGTAACTATAAAATCTGCTCAATATGGCCGTCTGAGGAACACTATTGGACCGATTGCACCAACCAGGAAAATCCAAAGTGCATCACTTGCAATGGGGATCACCCAACCATGGCTGCAAGATGCCCAACCAGGAAAGCCTTTGACCAAGGACCAGGCTAAAACGATCAGGAACCAACAATCCCAGATCACTCCAAACAAGACCTTCGCCCAAGTCCACAGCCTCAAACTGCGCCAAATAGTTCAACACACCCAACAACAACATCTCACTTCATCAGCTTCACCTGTAATCAACACAGCTATAATAAACTGCAAATTGAGTGAAACCAGTTGAACCAGGCACTTTCCAAACAATGATGGACGCTTTCTACAAAGCTAATGGGCCATACCGTTGATCAAAATTCCTACAGAGGCTATCCAGCTAGCTAAGGAAAGTAATCAACATTGCTAAAGTCAGAAAATCAAAACAAAAAACACCAGCCCCAATCAGCCCTGACAATTGATGACGACATTGGAAATTGAAGAAGCCAAGAGGAAAAGAATACAAAGCGATTCAGACTCTGAAGTTGAAATGCCTTCACACGGACATCCCGGCAAAAAAACAAGCCACTTCAAACTATCACAAGCAACAACCTCAATCCTACAATAATACAGACCTGAAACACAAGGAGCTTATGGCTCTTCCAAGCCTCCCTTCCATCAACCAGACCAAGAACCCCAAAATTGGACTTAGACTTTACATTTCCATTAACACGGCAAAAACCAAAAACCCTACCCACAATACCCTCAAGCGGATGATTTTTGAATATAAAACGATGAAGTACATTTTCACAGAGGAATTAGATAATAATACAGTCAAACAAAAAATATATTACTGATGGAACAATAGAAACTTGACAAATATAGTACAGGATCACGAGGATAAAACCACGATAAATTCCAAAAATTAAAACTCAGGATTCTTTGACTTAACGAAAGGAAAAAAAACACCATAATGGACACTCTCACAGTCATCCAACAATAACGTACTGAAGTGGACCTTCCTTCGTAGTAAGGAACTAAGCAACATTTATTCTTCTTTCTCCCCACATCTTATACTTCTCAATTCCACAGGGATACCCAACTCCACGCGCATTAAGATCTGGAACTACAACGTTTTCCAATGCAACACCACTAACGATCAAAATGCCGGGACAGCAATAGCAGTAAGACGGGATATCTCAGTCAAATTAATAGCGGATTCAATCATGACCTAATCGCAGTAGAACTACAGACAGTTCGGGGACCAGTAATCATAGCAACGACTTATTTACCTCCCAGGAACCCAGTATTTCCTCAGCAGGATATCTTGTCCTTAATGAGACGCAATATCCCAGTCTATTTACTAGCAGACCTAAATGCAACTCACCGGCCCTGGGCCACAATAGTACTAATCCCAGAGGCACCTTAATTCAAGGTCTTATGAACAGGAATCTAGTTTACTTTCTAGGACAGATTTTCAAACATATTTCAGCAGAAGATCCAAGGGCAAACCTGACATCCTTCTGTCTAACAGATACCACATTTTCAATTATTCAATCACTCAGGGTCCTTTAACTTCCTCAGACCACATACCTATACTATTAAACTTACTGTGAGACCTATTATGGTAGCCATCAGCCCAACACTCGATTTGACCAATGCCGAACTGGGACCGCTTCAAGGATATTCTCGACGACCTCTCTCCAACTATGACGAACCTGATAACATCAGAAAGGATAAAACCTATATCGATGACAAAATAACTTTTTGGTACAGGATGATCAAAGAAGCCACAGAACTTTGTATACCCTCAAAACTTTCAGGATCTTACCATATTCTAAAGAAACAGAGAATCTTAAGCAATTACAATATGCTATAAACAAGCCCTAGTTTTAATTAATAATCATGGCCCATCACTGCCAGCTATTAGAATACTTACAAAATATTAAAGAAAGAATTAAAATAGAAGCTAAGGAACTCATAAATTCGACTTGGGAGACACTTCTAAATAAAATCGAAGGAATCTACAGAGACCCAGGAAAGTTCTGGAAAATGATCAGAAGGCTTCTGGGTTCAGATACTGAACCTACAGCTTACATCCTCCATAACAACAGGAAGATCTTTTCACCCCAGGATCAGGAACCAATTTTCAGAGAATACTGGTCTAATATCTTCAAAAATAAACCCATGGGAGAATCTAAGGTTTGACTTGCAACATGAACAACGAGTGATTGCAGCACTACATGAACATGATGACCAAATAATACCATATGACACGGTAAACCTCGATAGATTAGATGTTGAAGACCAGTTTATTAAACCAATTCAACTGCAAGACATCATCAAAATAATCATAATCAAAAACAAAGCACCTGGCCATTCTAGAGTAAACAAAATTATTATTAAGCATCTTCCCAACTCCATGCTGGTCTTCCTAAGAGTCATTTTCAATGAAACCATAAGTATGGGCTACTGGCCAGTCTTTTTTCAAGAAAGCACTACTTCCCTTTGTGGGGAAAAAGGGTAAAGATCTAACTACGGTTTCAAACTATAGACCAATTTCCCTTCTAGAAATACCTGGTAAGATCTGGAAAAAATCATTCAGATAAGGTTTAATGAGTTCCTCGAAGATATCTACTAACCAATAATAATCAATATGGGTTTTACTCAAGGCAAAGGAACTCAGCTTGCATTAACTAGACTATATGAGTACATAGCAGTCGAAGAAGAGCTTAGGACACGGCTGCAACCTTATCTCTAGGGATGTCAGTCGAGCCTTCGATAAAGTCTGGCATGACGGTCTAAAATACAAACTTTTGGAGGCGCAATTGCCAGATTTACCAACCAGACTGCTATGTAACTTTCTTGACAACCGGGTGGCAAGAATTAAAATTAAAGACTTCATAGGACCAGAGTTCCAGTTACAGTCAGGGGTCCCTCAAGGTAGTATTCTCTCTCCAACACTCTACAACTTCTACATTAAAGACACCCCTCCTCCATCTCAAGGTTGCCTTCAAATTATGTTCGCAGATGATCACACCCAAGTAATAACATATCCTACCAAAGCAAAGGTATGCTGCAAAGAAAGACTATTAGAGAAATACAGAAAATCAACAACTACGAAAAGAAATGGAAAGTAACTACAAATATCAATAAATTCCAGCTCCTCTCAATTTCTGCTCGACGTCCCATGGATATCATAGTCAACAATAGGAGAATTCCATATAACCAACAAGTCACAATTCTTGGGTGCAAATTTCAAAAAATCAGGCATTCTTCCCATGTACAGGCGAGAATAGCTACCGCGAGGAAAACGGTCAGTAGATTAAAAAGATTCAGAGGACTCTCGGCAAAAACTCAACTCAAACTATACAAATCACTAGCCAGGCCACAGCTAGAATACCCAGCCATCATATTTGGAGCACTTAGCAAAACAGTACTAAGTAAAATGCAAGCAGTTCAGAATAAAGCTCTGAGGCAAGCATATAGGGAAAGTCCCCCCTACTTCAACACAATAAGAGAGTTGCATAATCACTCAAATTTGGAGCCTCTGAATGTCAGGTTCCATAGACTTGGGCAGAAAAACTTGGGACAAATTAAGTTTAGAGGATGAAAACTTATTCACAACCACTAGAGATCTCACCATCAACCAAGTCAGAGTCACTACTGGTGGAGTAGACTGGAGCCAAAGGTCAATTGTGACCCCCCCAGACCAAGGTATATATACTGACTAATTAAAAAAAAAAAAAAAATATGTATGTATATATATATGTATAGGTATGTGTATGTGTATATATATATACATGTGTGTGTGTATATATGTGTGTATACATATATATATATATATATATATATGTATGTGGATGTGTATATATATGTAAAAAAAAAAAAAAAAAAAAAAAAAAAAAACTAACACTAATAATAATATAAAATCATAATTAACATTTAACTAAATACATAAGGTGCTTGTACATCTTAATCCTACTATCATATAAAATCAATTCCAGTTAGCAGGCGGTGAACCAAATTAAACTGTTTCTTTTTCCGAGCCTTTCTTCTCTGTCTTGTCCTTGCATGATGGCTAAACTAGTAATCTAACTTCGCAAGAGGGTCTGCCCCTCACTATTTTCTCTTCTACTATACTTCACTTTCCATCCCTTTTTTTCCTTCAACCTTTCCCTTCCCGAGTATCCGCCGCCAGGCTTAAACTGGATTGTATCCAGAGGTACTCTTCCTTCTCCCTTATTCCCCACTTCCCTATCCTTATCCTAGTCCTAGGGTTGCATCAGTTGCAACAACAGTCTGCTCCGATCCACTGCCGTGATCATACTCGGATGATACCGAGAGAAAACGTTGGCCTATATATTAACTTATATTTTGACCTATTTGTTTCATTACTGTAACAAATAAAATAAATTTGCGACAATTATACCTGGAATTGACTGCTCCTGATGAGTAATATCGGCGCAATACTCGCCAATTGTAATAGCAGAGAGAAAGCTATTATTAGAAAAATAGAGAAGACTATTACAAGTTGAATGCAGCTGATGCAGCAATATCTTTCAATAAGACTTGTTGAAAGAGGGTCTCCTTCCAAAATATAATAATAATAATAATCTAGAGGTGCTCAATCAGAAAATAAATCACGGAAACCTACCACGCCCCCCTCCCCAAAAAGCTATAAAGGCCCTCTTTGCTAGTTCATAAAGAGAGGGGGGGCCCCCACCCCTAAGGCCACCGGCCCAGGGGGGCCCCCCCACACACCCTAAATCCGGCCCCTGCTATGGCCCCTGTGAGCTTGGATCCATATTAATAGGGTTCAGCTGATGAATAATTATAACAACATTGAGTGTCTGGCTTTGGTCCTGAGATACGACACGCGCATTAAAACCTAATGGAAAAGTTCCCTGTACAAAATGAATGGTCAATTCGTCCCTTCAGCCAGACTTCGTTAATAAGCTGTCGTTCGCTCGTTAGAAAAAGAAGATTAATGAGGTATACTTAGAAGGGGAAGGGTTCTAGCACGCGGGACTTCAAACCCGCGCCCCCCCCACCCCCTTGACAGGTCCTGCAGATGCGTTTTAGGGTCTCTGATGCCTCGACTCGAATTAATGATGCTTTGGAAATAGGTCAGTTCGACTTCCGGTAAAGGGACCAGGAATTTGATTTAAAAAAAAAAAAAAAATCAAGAGGATGAACTTCAATCCTAAGTTTTTTTTTCCCGTCGCTTTTAATATTCTTTCAGTTTTCTGTAAAAGTAAACTATTGAGGTGACTACCTCTGTCCGTCAGCCCTTTTTTCTCTACGCCCACAGATCTTAAAAACGACTGAGGCTAGAGGGCTGCAAATTGGTATGCTGATCATCCACCCTCTAATCATCAAACATACCGAAATTGCAGCCCTCTAGCCTCTGTAATTTTTATTTTATATAAGGTTAAATTTAGCCATGGTCATGCGTCTGGCAACGCTATGGACAGCGGCTCGTACAGCATTATACCGAGACCACCAAATGATAGTTCTGTTTTCAGTGGCCTTCATTGTACGCTGTACAGAAAACTCGATTGCGCCAAAGAAACTTTGGCGCATTTTTTACTTGTTTTCTTTCACTTTTGATTATTATAATTTTGTAGGAATAGCGTAAGTCTTTAAATAAAAAACAAGGTATACATCAGTAGATTGTTCTAAATAAATCACTCATGCAGTTTGATGCTCAATGTTTGTTAAGAAGGATTTTTGATAAATGGAACTTTGACAGCTTTCCAATTATTTCAATATAAAAAATAGCCATCAACAATGAAGATTGTGCTGCTTTGTTCTTAGGACAAAGAAACAATTATTGCCAAATATTCCAAATACTTGATGCAATATGCAATCTTACTATTTTAAATGTTTTTCTTCTTGTATATAATGTTTTGCTAGTGTTTTCTCTGTACTTATCCATAATTCTCAAGGAGATACGGATAAGCCTTATATTTTTCCTTTTTTTTATATATAATCTTGTTCTTGTTGGGTCTTCTCTTTAGTTATTCACAATTCTTTACGAATTATGAATAGACTTTATGTTTTTAATCTCAAACCCTCCCACCCGCCATGCCAGCCAAGGAACCTTTGATGCCCAACCCTACTAATTACTACCTATCAAGTCAACCGTCTTGAAGTTTTATTTATTTATCTATTTTTTTTAACGATTTTTAAACCAGGTTAAATTAACCTTCCCTTTCAGTCTAGACTTATTCTTGCATCATGTTCATTGGGGCATATACGACACTTCCGCCCCCATTTTTTTAAAACACTTTTACTTTCCCCGAAATTCAAGAAGTCTGTCGTGAGTGTTCCAAAAATATTCTTCACGAGTTGCAGTCTCATATGTTGATCAAAGTTGTAAACGGTGGAATTATGGAAAAAAGGTCAAATTATGAATAACAGTTCACATTGTGGAAATCAGTTCAAATCATGGGAAGCAGTTCTAATTATGGAAATCAGTTCAAATTATGGACAACAGTTCAAAGTATAGTATATAACGAGAGACGAGTTCATATAATGTGTTTGTGTGTATGTATATATGTATGTATATATATATATATATATATATATATATATATATATATATATATATATATATATATATATATATATATATATATATGACTGGTAAAAAGTTCTGTAACAACATAATTCCATCTAATAAAAGGAGCCCATAAAAACACCAAAATGTAGAGAGGAAAGTACTATATTTCAGAGACTGCTGTCTCTCTCTTCAGGTATATGAATGAGAAAAGTTACAGAAAAGGTGGTATTTATACCAGAGATCCTTCCACAAGTAAGCCAATTTAGGTCACCCCGCTGATAATCTTCCTTTAATCTTCTTAAGCGTTGGTTGAATAAAGACTTCGTCGATGACATCCGAAATCACGCTCCTTTTGAGAGTTCATTACCTGCTTCTCTTTTATTAAGGCCGATTCCATCATTTGACTCTTGTACCGGCAGTGCTGCTATAAATTACACGTGACAAATTCCAGTTTATTCTATGGTTATGTTCATTTATATCGGTTGAAAATATGCCGAGTTCTGTTGTCCATACCTAACTGACCGTTTGTGTTGTATAATCTCGGGGAAGTGATTTCCCTGTAAATCCGATGTAAGATAGGTCACAGTCTTGGCAAGGGATCTCATAGACCCCAGAGTCCTTGGGAGATGTCTTTTGTTGGACGTTAATCAGGATTTGGCTAAGGTGTTTTGGGTAGGTAAATGCAAAAGGGTTGGATTTCCAAGGGTGTGGGTTACTCTCTTAATCGTCTCCAGGTGAGGAATTTTTTATTTTATTGTTGGGTGTGTCTCTGGTCTTGTCTTTAGGGGGTCGGTAGAAAATTACGTTTGCTTTTTGAATTGCTTTCTCAATTATATGGTCAGGATACTTTAAGATGAAAGTTGCTTGCGAATTAGTTCAAATTCTTTTTCCAGGAAATCTGGGAAACAAATTCGTAAGGCTCTTAAGAATAGGTTGCTAGCTACACCTATCTTGATAGTAATGTCGTGATAGCTAAAGTAGTGAATATATGAAAGTGAGAACGTTGGTTTTCTGTATATGGTAAATTTGTATTCTGTCGTGTCTCTGATTATTAAAACATCAAGAAAAGGAATGTTTTTGTCTGTTTTCCCATTCAACTTTAAATTTGATGCTGGGCACTAATGCGTTTAATTTTGAGAGGAATTCATTAAAAGACTTTTACCTCGACAAAATCAACCAGCTCCTTAGCGACACAAAAACTTACGTAAAAACGATGACGAAAAATATCCCCTCCAAAAACGTTCCCACAGAATTTTTCGGAAAGTAAGATTAATTGGCCAAGACAAAAAAGAGTATTGAACTATTAGAGAAATTTAAAGTAATTAATCCTAAATTACCACCCTACTATTATGGCCTCCCCAAAACTCACAAAGACAATCTTCCATTCAGAAAAATTATCCCCCTATTCAGATCATTTCCCATTGGCGCTTGACAAAATAATAAAGTTAGTTGAATTATGTGCATCTAATAACGTATTTTCATTCGGGGAATCATTCTACAAGCAAAAATTCGGGGTCTTGTAGTATGGGTGGGAGTCCTTTAAGTCCTGCTTTAGCCAATCTGTACATGGAACACTTTGAAACTACAGTAATAAATGCAATAAAACCCAAAAACATGCTGTGGATGAGATACGTGGATGACATCCTAACATTTTGGGATAATAAGTGGGGTAATTTTAATGAATTCCTCTCAAAATGTTTTAAACTCATTAGTGCCCAGCATCAAATTTAAAGTTGAATGGGAAACAGACAACAAAATTCCCTTTTCTTGATGTTTAATAATCAGAGACACGACAGAATACAAATTTTACCATATACAGAAAACCAACGTTCTCACTTTCACATATTCACTACTTTAGCTATCATGACATTACTATCAAGATATGGTGTAGCTAGCAAAACCTATTCTTAAGAGCCTTACGAATTTGTTCCCAGATTTCCTGGAAAAAGAATTTGAACTAATTCGCAAGCACTTTCATCTTTAAAGTATCCTGACCATATAATTGAGAAGCAATTCAAAAAGCAAACGCAATTTTCTACCGACCCCCTAAAAGACAAGACCAGAGACACACCAACAATAAAATAAAAATTCCTCACCTGGAGATGATTAAGAGAGTAACCCACACCCTTGGGAAATCCAACCCTTTGCATTTACCTACCCAAACACCTTAGCCAAATCCCTGATTAACGTCCAACAAAAGACATCTCCCAAAGACTCTGGGGTCTATGAGATCCCATGTCAGGACTGTGACCAATCTTACATCGGATTTACAGGTAAATCACTTCCCCCAGAGATTAATACAACACAAACGGTCAGTTAGGTATGGACAACAGAACTCGGCTATTTTCAACCATATAAATGAACATAACCATATAATAAATGGAATTTGTCACGTGTAATTTATAGCAGCAACTGCGGTACAAGAGTCAAATGATGGAATCGGCCTTAATAAAAGAGAAGCAGGTAATGAACATCTTCAAAAGGCGCGTGGATCCCAGATGTCGTCGACGAAGTTTTCATTCAACCAACGCTTAAGAAGATTAAAGGAAGATTATCAGCGGGGGGTGACCTAAAATTGGCTTACTTGTGGACGGGATCTCTTGTTATAAATACCACCTTTTCTGTAACTTTCTCATTCATATACCTGAAGAGAGAGACGCAGTCTCTGAAATATAGTACTTTTTCGCTCTCTACACTTTTGGTGTTTTTATGGGCTCCTTTATTAGATATATATATCTATATATATATATATATCTATAGATCTATGTAGTATATATATATATATATATATATATATATATATATACATATATATTCATATATATATATATATATACTACATAGTATATAGATATATATATATATATATATATATATATATATATATACTATATATATATATATCTGTATCTATATCTATACTATATATATA